>NC_088872.1:20200345-20222146 GCF_032884065.1 Artemia franciscana | reverse complement strand
TTTTTAGTTTTTTTAGTATTTTCTTTTAGTTTTTTTTGTAGTTTTTATCTTTTTTAGTTTTTTTTCTTCTTTTGTATTAATGCTAAAGCCAAGGTTCGAACCTGGAACCTCTCGGACCTAGAACCTGGAACATAACGCTTTACCAGCTGAGCTACTGTATTTGTATTTGTATCGGATTAACGACGCTTCTTGACTACTAAGGTCCCTGCGTCGGCCCTGTAGTGCATTCCTGCAGCATGGTTCGATCTCTGGGTCCCGTATTACCACGCTAAGGTCAAACCCACTGCGCCAACACAGGTAGTTATATAACTGAGCTACTTCGGCTTGAATACATTTGTTTTTGAATTGGTATGTGGTGAAATAATTCAGACGTCATATGCTGACAGTGACGTCACTCGACACAGAGACACACAGACAACTTTTCTATCTATATATATAAAAATAAGCTGTCTGTCTGTTATGTCTGTTACACTTTGTCTGTTACGCCAGATTATATCTTCTATATATATAAAAATAAGTTGTATGTATTTTTGTGTTGAGGGTTTGCATATGACGTCTGAAAAATAAAGAAGAAAAAGAAAACTGAAAAAAGAAAAATGGTAAAAAACTAAAAAAAACTAAAAAGAAAAAACTAAAAAAAAACTAAAAAATAAAATAAAATTAAAAAAAGAAAAAACCTAAAAAGAAAAAATCTAAAAAAATTAAAAAGGTGAAAAACTAAAAAGAAAAAAAAGAAAAAAGCTAAAAAAACTAAAAAAAAACTGGGAATTGCAAAGATTTTTCCAAGTGTCAATGTTAGAATGAACATTGACAAATTGAAGAAAACAAATCAATAAAAAGAAGAAACTTAAAAAAGAAAAACTAAAAAAGAAAAAAACTAAGAAAAGAAAAAACTTAGAAAGAAAAAAAAACTGAAAAAGAAACTGTATCTATATCTATATATATAAAAATAAGTTGTTTTTGGGTTATGTCTGTCTGTCGAGTGACGTCGTGTTTGTCCGCATATGACGTCTGAATTATTTCACACTAATACAAAAGAAGAAAAAAAAACTAAAAAAGGTAAAAACTACAAAAAAAACTAAAAAGAAAAAAACTAAAAAAGCTAAAAAACTAAAAAAAACTAAAAAAAGGTAAAAAACTAAAAACTAAAAAAAACTGAAAAAACTAAAAAAAGGCAAAAACTACAAAAAAACTAAAAACTAATAAAAAAACTAAAAAAGCTAAAAGGAAAAAAAACTAAAATTTTTTTTCATCATATAATATGACGTCTGAATATTTCATCATATACCAATTCAAAAACGAATGTATTCAAGCCGATGTAGCTGAGTTGATAAGGCGTTATGTTCCAGGTTCTAGGTTCAAGAGGTTCCAGGTTCGAACTTTGGCTTTAGCATTAATATAAAAGAAGTAAAAATCTAAAGAAGGTAAAAACTACAAAAAAAACTAAAAAGAAAAAAAATAAAAAAATCTAAAAAAGCTTAAAAACTAAAAAAAACTAAAAAAAAGGTAAAAAACTAAAAAAAAAATACTAAAAATAGGAAAAAAACATAAAATAAACTAAAAACTAATAAAAAAAACTAAAAAAAAGCTAAAAAACTAAAAAAACTAAAAAACTAAAAAAGGTAAAAACTAAAAGAACTAAAAAAGAAAAAAAACTAAAAAAAGGAAAAAAAACTGAAAAATAAAGGAGAAAAAGAAAACTAAAAAAATATAAATAAAAATAAAAAAACTAAAAAGATAAAAACTTCAAAAAAAACTAAAAAGAAAAAAGAAAAAAACTAAAAAACCTAAAAAAAAGTAAAAACCAATAAAAAAAAACTAAAAAGAAAAAAAGGGAAAAAATTAAAAATTTATTTCATCATATACCAATTCAAAAACGAATGTATACCGGGATGACGACCGGGACACAGGGAATATAAATGACGACCGGGACGCAGGGACACAACTACAACGGTGACGCCGGGGGCACTGGGGGGATATATAAATGACGACGGGGACACAGGCAATGTTCGATTAGCAATCACCATCAAAGCTCAAGGGCAATCATTAGAATCATGAGGTATAGATCTGAATATGGATTGTTTTTCCCATGGACAATTATATGTTGCATGTTCAAGAGTCGGTAAACCTGACAATCTATTTATATGCACAGACAATTGGGCAGCGAAGAATGTTGTATATTCACAAGTTTTACGTCGTTAAAAACATAAATTGACTTTGCATCCAGTTGAACTTTATCCTTTTCAATCTTAGACATCGTGACGGATGAAAACTCGGAACAATCTATCTATATATATAAAAATAAGTTGTCTGTGGATGGATGGGTCTGTCTGTCGGGTGACGTCATGTTTGTGTGTCGACTGACGTCATGTTTTCAACTGACGAAATTACAGACCGGGACATCGGGACACAAATGACGACTGGGACACCGGCACATAGGGAATATAAATGACGACACTCAAAGAGAAAGCGACCGGGACAAAAGGAATGTTCGATTAGCAATCAACAAAGCACCGGGACACAAATGACGACTGGGACACAGGGAGTATAAATGACGACCAGGACATAAGTAAAAAAAAAACTAAAAAAACTAAAAAAAAGGTAAAAACTACAAAAAAACTAAAAAGAAAAAAAACTAAAAACTAATAAAAAAACTAAAAGATCTAAAAATCTAAATAAACTAAAAAAGAAAAAAAACAAAAAAGGAAAAAATAAAGGAGAAAAACAAAACTAAAAAACGAATGTATATACAGACCGGGACACCGGGATACGAATGACGACCGGGACACAGGGAATATAAATGACGACCTGGACACAGGGACACAACTACAACGGGGACGCCGGGGGGCACAGGGGGATATAAATGACGACCGGGACACAAGGAATATAAATGACGCCCGGGACACTCAAAGAGAAATCACAGACTGGGACACCGGGACACAAATGACGACCGGGACACAGGGAATCTAAATGACGACCGGGACGCAGGGACACAACTACAACGGTGACGCCGGGGGCACAGGGGGGATATATAAATGACGACGGGGACACAGGCAATGTTCGATTAGCAATCACCATCAGCAAAGCTCAAGGGCAATCATTAGAATCATGAGGTATAGATCTGAATATGGATTTTTTTTCCCATGGACAATTATATGTTGCATGTTCAAGAGTCGGTAAACCTGACAATCTATTTATATGCACAGACAATGGGGCAGCGAAGAATGTTGTATGTTCACAAGTTTTACGTCGTTAAAAACATATCTGTCTATATATATAAAAATAAGTTGTCTGTCTGTGTGTCTGTCTGTCAGGTGACGTCATGTTTCTGTGTCGACTGACGTCACGAAGTTAGTTGTCGTCATTTTTGTTATGACGGTGACGTCATTAAAGATATTTAAGACATATATGTTCACGTAGAAATCTATTAATGTTTAAGTTTAAAGTGACTGATGAACTTACAATGGCAAAAGCCGATGAAGATGCTCAAAGAGTCTATGCCAAAAAACTTGCTGCTGATAGAGAAAGTCAGAAAAGAAAGCGTGCCGAGGAATCAAAAGAAAAGCAAGGAAACAGGCTTGAGGCTAAAGAACGCAAAACCGCGCAGTTAGATGAAGATCCACATGGACAGCGAGAGTCAAAACATATCAAAACTGAAAATGAGAGCGATGATGATTGGGTTTGGGATTTTGACTAGGATAAAGTCATCAATGCCTACCAGATTTTAGTTAAAAAAAAACAAAGGTTCGGCGATATGTATTTCATAGTGAAGCTGAAAAATAAAGAAGAAAAAGAAAACTGAAAAAAGAAAAAATGTAAAAAACTAAAAAATACTAAAAAGAAAAAACACTCAAAGAGAAATTACAGACCGTGACACAAATGACGACCGGGACAGAGGGAATATAAATAACGACCGGGACACTCAAAGAGAAATTAAAGACTGGGATACCGGGACACAAATGACGACCGGGACACAGGGAATATAAATGACGACCAGGAAACAGGTATTTAAGAATATCGTTCAAAGACAAATTTTTAATTGTAAGAAGACCGTTGAAAGAGAAATTTCTAATTGTAAAATGACTGAAGAACCTACAATGGCAACACCCGAGGAAGCTGCTCAAAACGAATGTATTCAAGCCGAAGTAGCTGAGTTGGTAAAGCTTTATGTTTCAGGTTCTAGGTCCGAGAGGCCCCAGGTTTGAACCTTGGGTTTAGCATTAATACAAAAGAAGAAAAAAAATAAAAAAGGTAAAAACTACAAAAAAACTAAAAAGAAAAAATATATATATATTTATATATATATCTATATATATAAAAATAAGTTGTCTGTTTGTGGATCTGTCAGGTGACGTCATGTTTCTGTGTCGACTGACGTCATGTTTTCGACTGACGAAATTACAGACCGGGACATCGGGACACAAATGACGACCGGGACACCGGCACATAGGGAATATAAATGACGACCGGGACACAAGGAATGTTCGATTAGCAATCACCATCAACAAAGCACCGGGACACAAATGACGACCGGGACACAGGGAGTATAAATGACGACCAGGACATAAGTAAAAAAAAATTAAAAACTAAAAAAAAGTAAAAACTACAAAAAAACTAAAAAGAAAAAAAACTAAAAACTAATAAAAAACTAAAAAAGCTAAAAAGCTACAAAAAAATAAAAAATAAAATAAAATGAAAAAGGAAAAAAAAATGAAAAATAAAGGAGAAAAACAAAACTAAAAAAAGAAAAAAAACTAAAAAAAGGTAAAAAACTAAAACCTAAAAAAAGACCAATTCAAAAACGAAAGTATATACAGACCGGGACACAAATGACGACCGGGACACCGGGACATGACGACCGGGACACAGGGACACAACTACAACAGGGACGCCGGGGGGCTTAGGGGGATATATAAATGACGATGGCGACACAGGGAATCGTCGATTAGCAATCACCATCAACAAAGCTCAAGGGCAATCATTAGAATCATGAGGTATAGATCTGAATACGGATTGTTTTCCCATGGACCATTATATGTTGCATGTTCAAGAGTCGTTAAACCTGACATTCTATTTATATGCACAGACAATGGGACAGCAAAGAATGTTGTATATTCGCAAGTTTTACGTAATTAAAAACATATTTCTATATTCACAGGTGGGACATAGGGACACAACTACAATGGCGCGTAACTAATATGGCGCGTAACGACTTACGCGCGGGGGGGCTTGGGGGGCGCGTCTGTGTGTTGAGTGACGTCATGTTTGTGTATCGACTGATTTCATGTTTGTCGACTGACGAAATTACAGACCGTGTCATCGGGACGCAAATGACGAACGGGACATAGGGAATATAAATGACGACCGGGACACTCAAAGAGAAAGTGACCGGGACACAAGGGATGTTCGATTAGCAATCATCATCAACAAAGCACCGGGACACAAATGACGACCGGGACACAGGGAATATAAATGACGACCAGGACACTCATAGAGAAATTACAGACCGGGACACCGGAATACAAATGACGACCGGGACAAAAATGACGACCGGGACACCGGGACACAGGGGATATAAATGATGGCCTGGACACTCAAAGAGAAATTACAGACTGGGACACCGGGACACAGGGAAGCAACAACAACGGGGACGCCGGGGGGCAAAGGGGGATATATAAATGACGACGGGGACACAGGGAATGTTCGATTAGCAATCACCATCAACAAAACTCAAGGGCAATCATTAGAATAATGAGGTATAGATCTGAATACAGATTGTTTTTCCCATGGACAATTATATGTTGCATGTTCAAGAGTCGGTAAACCTGACAATCTATTTATATGCACAGACAATGGGACAGCCAAGAATGTAGTATATTCGCAAGTTTTACGTAGTTAAAAATATATATATATATATATATATGTATTTCTATATTCACAGGTGGGACACAGGGACACAACTACAATGGCACGTAACGACTTACTTGCGCGGGGGCTTGGGGGGCGCGAAGCGCCCCCATCAACTAAGTTGATGGGCCCAACTAAAAATTAGCCCAACAGCTAATTTACAGCTATATTAGCCATACAGCTAATATAGAAGATAGATAAGTTGTATGTTTGTTTGTTTGTACGCATAAGACGTCATCATAAGTATATAAGGCTTTGTATATGACGTCATTATAAGTATATAAGGGGGCGACTCAAAAAGAAATTTTCGCATAAATCCTACAATGACAGAAGAAACAGCCAAGGAAGCTGCTCAAAGAGTTAATGCCAAAAGGCCTGCAGCTAAAAGAGAAAGTAAGAAAAGAAAGCGTGCTGAGGAATCACAAGAACAACGTGAAAACAGGCTTGTGGATCAAAGAGATAATACCAAAAGAAAGCGTGCCGAGGAATCACAAGAACAACGTGAAAACAGGCTTGATGCTCAAAGAGAAATTACCAAAAATAAATCATGCCGAGGAATCACAAGAACAACGTGAAAACATGCTTGCGGTTCAAACAGATAATGCCAAAAGAAAGCGTGCCGAGGAATCACAAGAACAACGTGAAAACAGGCTTGCGGCTCAAAGAGATTATGCCAAAAGAAAGCGTGCCGAGTAATCACAAGAGAAACGTGAAAATTATCGCCTGGCACTCAGGTAAAGCCCAGTCAATGATTATAGCTTGAGTAGATGTGTTCAAATCGGGACTATGTCTACAATTTGTCCCTAATGCAAGGACTTGAAATTTAATGGTGAAACAATGGGAATGTGTTGCGCCTCAGGAAAAGTTAAACTTCCTCAACTGGCTGAACCCCCCAGAGCCATTGAAGACTTTGCTTAATGGAACTACGTCAGAATCTAAGCGTTTTTTATCAAAAATCAGGAAATATAACTCATGTTTCCAAATGACGTCCTTTGGTGCCCAAATCGAAAATCCAGATCAGTTTATGCCTACTTTCAAAGTAAAAGGGCAAATTTATCATTGAGCAGGGTCCCTTCTACCATTCTCAGCCGATAATCATAAATTTTTACAATTGTACTTCATCAGTGATAGCGATTCTGAATTGAATGCACGTTGCAAAATTTCTCCCGACGTTGAAAGGACTCTCGTTTCCCAATTGCAACATCTTTTCCACAAAAATAATGATTTATTGCGCCTGTTCAAAACAACAATCGATTTGATGCCTGCTGATACGCATAAAATTGTTATTCCCGCTGACAAAACGCTTACTGGCAAACATGTGTGCAGATACAATACTCCAACTATCGACGAAGTGGTAATTGTTATGGTCGGTGATCAGTTTCTACCTCGAGATATTATCAATATATATATATATACTAGCTGTTGGGGTGGCGCTTCTCGCCACCCCAACACCTAGTTGGTGGGGGCGCTTCGCGCCCCCCCCCCCAAGCCCCCCGCGCGCGAAAGTCGTTACGCGCCATATTAGTTACGCGCCATTGTAGTTGTGTCCCTATGTCCCACCTGTGAATATAGATATATATATATATATATATATATATATATATATATATATATATATATATATATATATATATATATATATATATTTATATATATATATATATATATATATGTTTTTAACTACGTAAAACTTGCGAATATACAACATTCTTTGCTGTCCCATTGTCTGTGCATATAAACAGATTGTCAGGTTTACCGACTCTTGAACATGCAACATATAATGGTCCATGGGAAAACAATCCGTATTCAGATCTATACCTCATGATTCTAATGATTGCCCTTGAGCTTTGTTGATGGTGATTGCTAATCGACCATTCCCTGAGTCGCCATCGTCATTTATATATCCCCCTGTGCACCCCGGCGTCCCCTTTGTAGTTATGTCCCTGTGTCCCGGTCGTCATTTATATTCCCTGTGTCCCGGTCGTCATTTGTGTCCCGGTGTTCCAGTCTGTGATTTCTCTTTGAGTGTCCCGGGCGTCATTTATATTCCTTGTGTCCCGGTGTCCCGGTCGTCATTTATATCCCCCTGTGCCCCCCGGCGTCCCCATTGTAGTTGTGTCCCTGTGTCCCGGTCGTCATTTATATTCCCTGTGTCCCGGTCGTCATTTGTATCCCGGTGTCCCGGTCTGTATATACATTCGTTTTTTAGTTTTGTTTTTCTCCTTTATTTTTTTCCTTTTTTCTTTTTTTCTTTTTTAGTTTATTTAGATTTTTTAGTTTTTTTATTAGTTTTTAGTTTTTTTGTAGTTTTTACCATTTTTTTAGTTTTTTTAGTTTTTTTTTTACTTATGTCCTGGTCGTCATTTATACTCCCTGTGTCCCGGTCGTCATTTGTGTCTCGGTGCTTTGATGGGTAAGACTAAACTTGATGAAACTTATATATTTAAAATCAGCATTAAACTGCAATTCTTTTGAAGTAGCTATTGATATCAAAATTCAATTTTTTGGAGTTTTGGTTACTATTGAGCCGGGTCGCTCCTTACTACAGTTCGTTACCACGAACTGTTTGATTCGTTTTTCAATTGGTATATGAAGAAATAAATTTTTTGTTTTTTTCCTTTTTTTATTTTTAGTTGTTTTTTGGTTTTTACCTGTTTTTTAGCTTTTTAGTTTTTTTTCTTTTTTCTTTTTAGTTTTTTTTTGTAGTTTTTACCTTTTTTATTTTTTTTTATTTTTATTTTTTTTTAGTTTTCTTTTTCTCCTTTATTTCTCATTTTTTTCCTTTTTTTAGTTTTTTTTTCTTTTTCAGTTTTTAGTTTTTTTATTAGTTTTTAATTTTTTTTCTTTTTAGTTTTTTTGCTGTTTTTCCCCTTTTTTTTAGTTTTTTTTTATTTTTTTTTTATTTTTTAGTTTTTGGTTTTTTACCTTTTTTTAGTTTTTTTTAGTTTTTTAGCTTTTCTAGTTATTTTAGTAGTTTTTACCTGTTTTTTAGTTTTTTTTCTTTTTTAGTTTTTTTTCTTCTTTTATATTAATGCTAAAGCCAAGGTTCGAACCTGGAGCCTCTCGGACCTAGAACCTGGAACATAACGCTTTAGCAACTCAGCTACTTCGGCTTGAATACATTTACATTTTTTAGTTTTTTTTATTTTTATTTTTATTTTTTTTAGTTCTCTTTTTCTCCTTTATTTGTCAGTTTTTTTTCCTTTTTTTAGTTTTTTTCTTTTTCAGTTTTTAGTTTTTTTAGTTTTTTATTAGTTTTTAGTTTTTTTCTTTTTAGTTTTTTTGTAGTTTTTACCTTTTTTTAGTTTTTTTTAGTTTTTTTTACTTTTTAGTTTTTAGTTTTTTACCCTTTTTTAGCTTTTTTTAGTTTTTTAGCTTTTTTAGTTTTTTTAGTATTTTCTTTTAGTTTTTTTTGTAGTTTTTATCTTTTTTAGTTTTTTTTCTTCTTTTGTATTAATGCTAAAGCCAAGGTTCGAACCTGGAACCTCTCGGACCTAGAACCTGGAACATAACGCTTTACCAGCTGAGCTACTGTATTTGTATTTGTATCGGATTAACGACGCTTCTTGACTACTAAGGTCCCTGCGTCGGCCCTGTAGTGCATTCCTGCAGCATGGTTCGATCTCTGGGTCCCGTATTACCACGCTAAGGTCAAACCCACTGCGCCAACACAGGTAGTTATATAACTGAGCTACTTCGGCTTGAATACATTTGTTTTTGAATTGGTATGTGGTGAAATAATTCAGACGTCATATGCTGACAGTGACGTCACTCGACACAGAGACACACAGACAACTTTTCTATCTATATATATAAAAATAAGCTGTCTGTCTGTTATGTCTGTTACACTTTGTCTGTTACGCCAGATTATATCTTCTATATATATAAAAATAAGTTGTATGTATTTTTGTGTTGAGGGTTTGCATATGACGTCTGAAAAATAAAGAAGAAAAAGAAAACTGAAAAAAGAAAAATGGTAAAAAACTATAAAAAACTAAAAAGAAAAAACTTAAAAAAAACTAAAAAATAAAATAAAATTAAAAAAAGAAAAAACCTAAAAAGAAAAAATGTAAAAAAATTAAAAAGGTGAAAAACTAAAAAGAAAAAAAAGAAAAAAGCTAAAAAAACTAAAAAAAAACTGGGAATTGCAAAGATTTTTCCAAGTGTCAATGTTAGAATGAACATTGACAAATTGAAGAAAACAAATCAATAAAAAGAAGAAACTTAAAAAAGAAAAACTAAAAAAGAAAAAAACTAAGAAAAGAAAAAACTTAAAAAGAAAAAAAACTGAAAAAGAAACTGTATCTATATCTATATATATAAAAATAAGTTGTTTTTGGGTTATGTCTGTCTGTCGAGTGACGTCGTGTTTGTCCGCATATGACGTCTGAATTATTTCACACTAATACAAAAGAAGAAAAAAAACTAAAAAAGGTAAAAACTACAAAAAAAACTAAAAAGAAAAAAACTAAAAAAGCTAAAAAACTAAAAAAAACTAAAAAAAAGGTAAAAAACTAAAAACTAAAAAAAACTGAAAAAACTAAAAAAAGGCAAAAACTACAAAAAAACTAAAAACTAATAAAAAAACTAAAAAAGCTAAAAGGAAAAAAAACTAAAATTTTTTTTCATCATATAATATGACGTCTGAATTATTTCATCATATACCAATTCAAAAACGAATGTATTCAAGCCGATGTAGCTGAGTTGATAAGGCGTTATGTTCCAGGTTCTAGGTTCAAGAGGTTCCAGGTTCGAACTTTGGCTTTAGCATTAATATAAAAGAAGCAAAAATCTAAAGAAGGTAAAAACTACAAAAAAAACTACAAAGAAAAAAATAAAAAAATCTAAAAAAGCTTAAAAACTAAAAAAAACTAAAAAAAAGGTAAAAAACTAAAAAAAATATACTAAAAATAGGAAAAAACATAAAATAAACTAAAAACTAATAAAAAAAACTAAAAAAAAGCTAAAAAACTAAAAAAACTAAAAAACTAAAAAAGGTAAAAACTAAAAGAACTAAAAAAGAAAAAAAACTAAAAAAAGGAAAAAAAAACTGAAAAATAAAGGAGAAAAAGAAAACTAAAAAAATATAAATAAAAATAAAAAAACTAAAAAGATTAAAACTTCAAAAAAAACTAAAAAGAAAAAAGAAAAAAACTAAAAAACCTAAAAAAAAGTAAAAACCAATAAAAAAAAACTAAAAAGAAAAAAAGGGAAAAAATTAAAAATTTATTTCATCATATACCAATTCAAAAACGAATGTATACCGGGATGACGACCGGGACACAGGAAATATAAATGACGACCGGGACGCAGGGACACAACTACAACGGTGACGCAGGGGGCACTGGGGGGATATATAAATGACGACGGGGACACAGGCAATGTTCGATTAGCAATCACCATCAAAGCTCAAGGGCAATCATTAGAATCATGAGGTATAGATCTGAATATGGATTGTTTTTCCCATGGACAATTATATGTTGCATGTTCAAGAGTCGGTAAACCTGACAATCTATTTATATGCACAGACAATTGGGCAGCGAAGAATGTTGTATATTCACAAGTTTTACGTCGTTAAAAACATAAATTGACTTTGCATCCAGTTGAACTTTATCCTTTTCAATCTTAGACATCGTGACGGATGAAAACTCGGAACAATCTATATATATATAAAAATAAGTTGTCTGTGTGTGTGTGGGTCTGTCTGTCGGGTGACGTCATGTTTGTGTGTCGACTGACGTCATGTTTTCAACTGACGAAATTACAGACCGGGACATCGGGACACAAATGACGACCGGGACACCGGCACATAGGGAATATAAATGACGACCGGGACACTCAAAGAGAAAGTGACCGGGACACAAGGAATGTTCGATTAGCAATCATCATCAACAAAGCACCGGGACACAAATGACGACCGGGACACAGGGAATATAAATGACGACCAGGACACTCATAGAGAAATTACAGACCGGGACACCGGAATACAAATGACTACCGGGACAAAATGACGACCGGGACACCGGGACACAGGGGATATAAATGATGGCCTGGACACTCAAAGAGAAATTACAGACTGGGACACCGGGACACAGGGAAGCAACAACAACGGGGACGCCGGGGGGCAAAGGGGGATATATAAATGACGACGGGGACACAGGGAATGTTCGATTAGCAATCACCATCAACAAAACTCAAGGGCAATCATTAGAATAATGAGGTATAGATCTGAATACAGATTGTTTTTCCCATGGACAATTATATGTTGCATGTTCAAGAGTCGGTAAACCTGACAATCTATTTATATGCACAGACAATGGGACAGCCAAGAATGTAGTATATTCGCAAGTTTTACGTAGTTAAAAATATATATATATATATATATATATATATATATATATATATATATGTATTTCTATATTCACAGGTGGGACACAGGGACACAACTACAATGGCACGTAACGACTTACTTGCGCGGGGGCTTGGGGGGCGCGAAGCGCCCCCATCAACTAAGTTGATGGGCCCAACTAAAAATTAGCCCAACAGCTAATTTACAGCTATATTAGCCATACAGCTAATATAGAAGATAGATAAGTTGTATGTTTGTTTGTTTGTACGCATAAGACGTCATCATAAGTATATAAGGCTTTGTATATGACGTCATTATAAGTATATAAGGGGGCGACTCAAAAAGAAATTTTCGCATAAATCCTACAATGGCAGAAGAAACAGCCAAGGAAGCTGCTCAAAGAGTTAATGCCAAAAGGCCTGCAGCTAAAAGAGAAAGTAAGAAAAGAAAGCGTTTTGAGGAATCACAAGAACAACGTGAAAACAGGCTTGTGGATCAAAGAGATAATACCAAAAGAAAGCGTGCCGAGGAATCACAAGAACAACGTGAAAACAGGCTTGATGCTCAAAGAGAAATTACCAAAAAAAAATCATGCCGAGGAATCACAAGAACAACGTGAAAACATGCTTGCGGTTCAAACAGATAATGCCAAAAGAAAGCGTGCCGAGGAATCACAAGAACAACGTGAAAACAGGCTTGCGGCTCAAAGAGATTATGCCAAAAGAAAGTGTGCCGAGTAATCACAAGAGAAACGTGAAAATTATCGCCTGGCACTCAGGTAAAGCCCAGTCAATGATTATAGCTTGAGTAGATGTGTTCAAATCGGGACTATGTCTACAATTTGTCCCTAATGCAAGGACTTGAAATTTAATGGTGAAACAATGGGAATGTGTTGCGCCTCAGGAAAAGTTAATCTTCCTCAACTGGCTGAACCCCCCAGAGCCATTGAAGACTTTGCTTAATGGAACTACGTCAGAATCTAAGCGTTTTTTTATCAAAAATCAGGAAATATAACTCATGTTTCCAAATGACGTCCTTTGGTGCCCAAATCGAAAATCCAGATCAGTTTATGCCTACTTTCAAAGTAAAAGGGCAAATTTATCATTGAGCAGGGTCCCTTCTACCATTCTCAGCCGATAATCATAAATTTTTACAATTGTACTTCATCAGTGATAGCGATTCTGAATTGAATGCACGTTGCAAAATTTCTCCCGACGTTGAAAGGACTCTCGTTTCCCAATTGCAACATCTTTTCCACAAAAATAATGATTTATTGCGCCTGTTCAAAACAACAATCGATTTGATGCCTACTGATACGCATAAAATTGTTATTCCCGCTGAAAAAAGGCTTACTGGCAAACATGTGTGCAGATACAATACTCCAACTATCGACGAAGTGGTAATTGTTATGGTCGGTGATCAGTTTCTACCTCGAGATATTATCAATATATATATATATACTAGCTGTTGGGGTGGCGCTTCTCGCCACCCCAACACCTAGTTGGTGGGGGCGCTTCGCGCCCCCCCCCAAGCCCCCCGCGCGCGTAAGTCGTTACGCGCCATATTAGTTACGCGCCATTGTAGTTGTGTCCCTATGTCCCACCTGTGAATATAGATAGATATATATATATATATACTAGCTGTTGGGGTGGCGCTTCGCGCCACCCCAACACCTAGTTGGTGGGGGCGCTTCGCGCCCCCCCCCAAGCCCCCCCGCGCGCGTAAGTCGTTACGCGCCATATTAGTTACGCGCCATATTAGTTACGCGCCATTGTAGTTGTGTCCCTGTGTCCCACCTGTGAATATAGATAGATTTATATATGTGTTTCAAACTACGTAAAAATTGCGAATATACAACATTCTTGGCTTTCCCATTGTCTGTCCATATACAAAGCCGTATGTACTAATAATGACGTCATATGCAAACGTTCTTTTTACAAACAAACAAACATGCATACACACAACTCGTTTTTATATAGATAGATAGATAGATAGATACAATACAAATTAACTACGTAAAACTTGTGAATATACAACAGTCTGTTCCGAAATACAACTAACTTCGTAAAACTTGAGAATATACAACATTCTTCGCTGTCCAATTCTCGCTGCATATAAATAGATTGTCAGGTTTACCGACCCTCGAACATGCAACGTACAATTGTCCATGGGAAAAACAATCAGTATTAAGATCAATACCACATTTTTCTAATGATTGACCTTGAGCTTTGTTAATGGTGATTGCAAATGCTAATCGAATTGGGAATTGCAATCTTTTAAATTGAAAAGGCAGATCTGTTGGAATCATGGGAATGCGAGGAATAAGAACAGCCTCACCCTCAAAAGGCCCTGTCAGGATTGTGGCCTCTATTAGGTTTTCCATTGTTTTTTTTACGGCAAGTCGAGTGCCATTGCAAAGCTTTGGTGGGTTTATGTTACGTAACAATATTATTGGTACGCCTATTTTTAGTTGTAGCACGTGTGGTGGAAACCCTGAAAGATCTATGGAATTTAAAAATTCAGATGGATAATTAACCGCTTCATTTGGTTCCAAAACTGTGTCGACTGACTTGTAAAGGACTGCCTGGTCTTGAATCTTGGTCAAAACAATATTGTTGATTTCATGGACGTCTATATTCTTGGGTGCGAGAATCGCTCTTTCACTTAGCCATTTATTATTTTTATAATTTTTTAGAATATTCGGAAATATATTTTCAATCAATTCATTTTTGGACGTCACTAAATTACAGAAATCAGCAGGTAGTTGTATACGTCCTGAAATTGAGTCTACTGGGAGCTTTCCGTTTCCCATTGCTAGCAATTGATCTGAAAATGTTTGACCAGAGTCATCGTTTTGCAATCGGACACGCATATTTGTAGTTAATTTTAATGTTTTTACGTGTGCCCATAAATTAGAATTTTTCAGGCAAGCATTCATTTCGTCTGCAGGAGTTGATCTAGGTATTATAGGTAATGTTTGCCTGAAATCTCCTGCAAGCAATATTAATGTGCTGCCAAAGGGTTTCGAATTCCCTCTTAAATCTTTCAAGCATTGATCCAGAGCCTCGAGCGATTTTTTGTGTGCCATTGTGCACTCATCCCAAATAATAAGTTTGCATTGCTGCAATACTTTACCCATCCCAGATGATTTGGAAATATTGCACGTGGGAGTTTCTGTAGAATGCAAGTTCAGAGGCAATTTCAAAGCGGAATGAGCAGTTCTTCCACCAGGCAGCAATGTTGCGGCTATTCCGGACGACGCAATTGCCAACGCTATATCATTTTTAGATCGAATTGATGCCAGAATCAGTTTTATCACAAACGTTTTACCAGTACCTCCTGGCGCATCCAAAAAGAAAATTTCTCCAACGTTGTTATCGACACAATGCATTATCGTATCATAAATGTCTTTTTGTTCCGACGTTAACTTGGAAATGTTATTTTGTACATACGACAATAGATCACTCGTACTGTAACTTTGTTCACGATCCAATTCTACACATGTCGAAACAGCAGCGATACGGTTAGGTGAAGGCATTCCCAAACCCTGAAGAGGTTTGTTTGCCATACTTATGCAAATATCTTCTATAACAACTAAAGTGTAGTTATAAATTTCTGGTGTAAAATCAAAAGTCATGTCTGACGTCTCTAACTGTTTTCGATGAAGTATATCTTCGGACATTTTTGACTTATATTTTTCCCATAACTCTGTAGGAGCTGATGGAGAGCAAGTTGTTAAAATGATGCCAAACAATGCACGAATTTGACTTGGGGTTGACGTTTCGCACGCGTCATTGATGCAGTTATCCCAGTGTTGGTCATTCTCCAATAAATTCAGAGCTTGGCATGCACTACGGTAAGTGTCATGTATAGTACCATTTACAGTCCTCAAATACTCAAAGGATGTCGGACCGGGTACATTCACCAAAAGCAGGCGTAGAAAGAAGCATTCATGTTGATTGGGGTGAACGGTGTAGAGTCTTCCTATCGTGGTATCTTTGAAGATGGTAGGTTGGCCGTCGACTGACTTACCCTGTTTTCGACGTTCAAATACTTTATTTTTAGTATTCCACGTGTAATACGAAGGCACTTCAGTATACAGCAGTTTTTTCGCAAAAGAATCATTTTTGCAAAGCGAAAAAAAAGCTGTTAATGTTGTATCCGGTGGATTCAGGACTCTTTGTTGCACGTTGGTTTCCGTGAAATAAACACGTTGACCATTCTGTAAATGTACCGCTAAGTGAACAACAGCTGGACTACGTTCATGTATCGGAAATGAAAGAATTCGCCAAACAGCTTCATTACTGCTTATGTATCTTCCAGCCTGATATTCTACGATTTCATCGAAATCTTTGATTTCGGACTGCAAGCCAAAAACTGCCATGTCACTGCCTTTGTTGACGTATTTACATATATATTTTATTGCCTTTACGGAGTTACAGTATTCAACGTTTATATGTGCATTAAATGTTTTGGATAATAAAGGGGAATATGGAACAACCCACTGGTTATCTACTTCGATGGTGGTACCGTTACGCTTCTTTATTATTGCTGTTTTACCGCCATCTTCAGTAGATCTTCTTCTATATTGTGGGTAACCATCATTGCCAGTAATTGTTGTGGGTACTAAAAGTCGAGGATATTGCTTTGTGCACCTTCCTTTGGCCATGCATGGTGAATTTTCGTTCAGTGCACCGCAAGGTCCATGTATCATATTTTTTACAATAATATCATGTAACCCCTTATCGACATTTTTATCAGGTATTTCAGCGGAAATCACATCATCAATTTCGTTTGAAGTAATTTTTTTATGTAGCCAGATTAGTATATGTGCGTGTGGCAAACCTCGTTTTTGCCATTCCACTGAGTACATCCAGCATCGCACTGACCCAAACACTTCATGTTTTACAAGGTAGTTTATCAGTGATTTCAACTTTTGCCGGAAGACACGTGCCGTAATGTCATGCCTATGAACCGCCGATTGTCCTTGAAGTAAAAGCTGCAGTATCTCGTCCCAAGATTGATTACATGTAAATGTAATAAATAAATCTGGACGACCATAGAGACGAACATACGCAATAGCATCTTGAGCATATTCATGCATATGACGTGGACTGCCAGCATATGACGAAGGTAAAATTGTTAATCTTCCAACGTTTGTGGTATTACCGTCATTTATAACTGCATCTCGCAAATGAATGTATTGTTCAGAGCGGAGCTTGGTCTGATTCAGGCGGATATATAGCAAACGTTCTGATTCAATTTTTGCATACATATCCACGACAAATTGGTGAAACAATTCACGGCATTTTAAAATATAATTTTCTTCATCCTGCCGAGTCATTAGTCTATAGGAATAATAATGCATTGCACTGCATTTCTTATTCATTTCTTTGTTAGTGGCTGGATTCATCAATTTAATATTAAAGTGATAGCCGTCGGCTCCATCCCAAAAAATGATAGGATATTGTAGGGCATCGTAGCATCGATGAGTTTCAGCAATTCTTAACAACTGGGCGTTTCGCTTATGTAGAATAATATCTCGAGGTAAAAACTGATCACCGACCATAACGATTGCCACTTCGTCGATAGTCGGAGCATTGTATCTACGCACATGTTGGCCAGGAGGCGTTTTGTCAGCGGAAATAACAATTTTATGAGTATCAGTAGGCATCAAATCGATGGCTGTTTTGAACAGACGCACTAAATTATTATTTTCGTGGAAAAGATGTTGCAATTGGGAAACGATTGTCCTTTCAACGTTGGGAGAAATTTCGCAACGTGCATTCAATTCAGAATTTCTATCACTGATGAAGTACAATTGTAAAAATTTATGATTCTCGCCTAATAATGGTAGAAGGGACCCTGCTTTATGATAAATTTGCCCTTTTACTTTGAAAGTAGACATAAATTGATCTGGATTTTCGATTTGGGCTCCAAACGACGTCATTTGGAAACATGAGTTGTATTGTCTGATTTTTGACAAAAAACGCTTAGATTCTGACGTAGTTCCAGTAAGGAAAGTCTTCAATGGCTCTGGTGGTGCAGCCAATAGAGGAAGTTTAACTTTTCCTGAGGCGCAACACATTCCCATTGTTTCACCATTGAATTTCAAGGCCTTGCAATAGGGACAAATTTTAGACATTGTCCCGATTTGAACACAGCTACTCAAGCTATAATCATCGACTGGGTTGTACCTGAATGCCAGGCGATAACTTTCAGATTGCTCTGATTCCTCGGCACGCTTTCTTTTCTTACTTTCTCTATCAGCAGCAAGCCTGATTTCCTGCTGGTCTTTTGATTCCTCGGCCCGCCTTCTTTTTTCACATTCTCTTTTAGCAGCAAGTCTGCTTCTGCGTTGCTCTGGTAGTTCCTCGGCATGCTTTCTTTTTTCACTTTCTCTTTTAGCAGCAAGTCTGCTTTCGCGTTGCTCTGGTAGTTCCTCGGCATGCTTTCTTTTTTCACATTCTCTTTTAGCAGCAAGTCTGCTTCTGCGTTGCTCTGGTAGTTCCTCGGCATGCTTTCTTTTTTCACATTCTCTTTTAGCAGCAAGTCTGCTTCTGCGTTGCTCTGGTAGTTCCTCGGCATGCTTTCTTTTTTCACTTTCTCTTTTAGCAGCAAGTCTGCTTTCGCGTTGCTCTGGTAGTTCCTCGGCACGCTTTCTTTTCTGACTTTCTCTATCACCAGCAAGTTTTCTGGCATAGACTCTTTGAGCATCTTCATCAGTCATTATAAACTTAAGCATTAATAGAATTCTACACGAACATCCGTCTTATATAACTTGAATGACGTCACCCCGCCCCCCTTCAAAGCAAAAATGATGCCTTCAAAGCAGAAATGATGGCAGCTAATTTCATGACGTCAGCCGAAACATGACGGCGAACATATGTCTTATATAACTTGAATGACGTCACCTTCAAAGCAAAAATGACGGCAACTAATTTCATGACGTCAGCCGAAACATGACGTCACCTGACACATCCATCCACACATCCACAGACAACTTATTTTTATATATATAGATATATATATATATATATATATATATATATATATATATATATATATATATATATATATATATATATATATATATATGTGTGTGTTTTTAACTACGTAAAACTTGCGAATATACAACATTCTTTGCTGTCCCATTGTCTGTGCATATAAATAGATTGTCAGGTTTACCGACTCTTGAACATGCAACATATAATGATCCATGGGAAAACAATCCGTATTCAGATCTATACCTCATGATTCTAATGATTGCCCTTGAGCTTTGTTGATGGTGATTGCTAATCGACCATTCCCTGAGTCGCCATCGTCATTTATATATCCCCCTGTGCACCCTGGCGTCCCCTTTGTAGTTATGTCCCTGTGTCCCGGTCGTCATTTATATTCCCTGTGTCCCGGTCGTCATTTGTGTCCCGGTGTTCCAGTCTGTGATTTCTCTTTGAGTGTCCCGGGCGTCATTTATATTCCTTGTGTCCCGGTGTCCCGGTCGTCATTTATATCCCCCTGTGCCCCCCGGCGTCCCCATTGTAGTTGTGTCCCTGTGTCCCGGTCTTCATTTATATTCCCTGTGTCCCGGTCGTCATTTGTATCCCGGTGTCCCGGTCTGTATATACATTCGTTTTTTAGTTTTGTTTTTCTCCTTTATTTTTTTCCTTTTTTCTTTTTTTCTTTTTTAGTTTATTTAGATTTTTAGATTTTTTAGTTTTCTTATTAGTTTTTAGTTTTTTTGTAGTTTTTACCATTTTTTTAGTTTTTTTAGTTTTTTTTTTACTTATGTCCTGGTCGTCATTTATACTCCCTGTGTCCCGGTCGTCATTTGTGTCTTGGTGCTTTGTTGATTGCTAATTTATATTATATTTATATTTATATTTTTTATATTTATTAATATTTTTTTAGTTTTCTTTTTTTCTTATTTTTCAGTTTTTTCCTTTTTTTTAGTTTTTTCTTTTTTAGTTTTTAGTTTTTTTTTGTTTTTTACCTTTTTTTAGTTTTTTTAGTTTTTTTAGTTTTTTAGCTTTTTTAGTTTTTGTATTAGTTTTTAGTTTTTTTTTAGTTTTTGCCTTTTTTTAGTTTTTTCAGTTTTTTTTAGTTTTTAGTTTTTTACCTTTTTTTTAGTTTTTTTTAGTTTTTTAGCTTTTTTAGTTTTTTTTCTTTTTAGTTTTTTTTGTAGTTTTTACCTTTTTTAGTTTTTTTTCTTCTTTTGTATCAGTGTGAAATATTCAGACGTCATATGCGGACAAACACGACGTCACTCGACAGACAGACAGACAGACATAACCCACAAACAACTTATTTTTATATATATTTAT
The DNA here is from genome assembly GCF_032884065.1 of Artemia franciscana. Classification (NCBI taxonomy): domain Eukaryota; kingdom Metazoa; phylum Arthropoda; class Branchiopoda; order Anostraca; family Artemiidae; genus Artemia; species Artemia franciscana. The sequence continues at coordinate 20,201,566 of NC_088872.1, read as the reverse complement.
TCATATTTTTTTAGTTTTCTTTTTCTCTTTTATTTTTCAGTTTTTTCCTTTTTTTTAGTTTTTTTCTTTTTTAGTTTTTATTTTTTTTAGTTTTTTACCTTTTTTTAGTTTTTTTTTAGTTTTTTTAGTTTTTTAGCTTTTTTAGTTTTTTTATTAGTTTTTATTTTTTTTGTAGTTTTTGCCTTTTTTTATTTTTTTCAGTTTTTTTTTAGTTATTAGATTTTTCCCTTTTTTTAGTTTTTTAGCTTTTTTAGTTTTTTTTCTTTTTATTTTTTTTTGTAGTTTTTAACTTTTTTAGTTTTTTTCTTCTTTTGTATTAGTGTGAAATAATTCAGACGTCATATGCGAACAAACATGACGTCACCTGATCCATCCACAGATCCACACACAGACAACTTATTTTTATATATATAGATATATATATATACTAGCTGTTGGGGTGGCGCTTCACGCCACCCCAACACCTAGTTGGTGGGGGCGCTTCGCGCCCCCCCCAAGCCCCCCCGCGCGCGTTAGTCGTTACGCGCCATAATAGTTACGCGCCATTGTAGTTGTGTCCCTATGTCCCACCTGTGAATATAGATATATATATATATATATGGTTTTAACTACGTAAAACTTGCGAATATACAACATTCTTTGCTGTCCCATTGTCTTTGCATATAAATAGATTGTCAGGTTATCCCCCTGTTTCCCCCGGTGTCCCCGTTGTAGTTGTGTCCCTGTGTCCCGGTCGTCATTTATATTCCCTGTGTCCCGGGTCCCGGTCATCATTTGTATCCCGGTGTCCCGGTCTGTATATACATTCGTTTTTTAGTTTTGTTTTTCTCCTTTATTTTTTTCCTTTTTTTTTCTTTTTTAGCTTATTTAGATTTTTAGATTTTTTAGTTTTTTTTATTAGTTTTTAGTTTTTATTTCTTTTTAGTTTTTTTGTCCCGGTCGTCATTTATATCCCCCTGTTTCCCCCGGTGTCCCCGTTGTAGTTGTGTCCCTGTGTCCCGGTCGTTATTTATATTCCCTGTGTCCCGGTCGTCATTTGTATCCCGGTGTACCGGTCTGTATATACATTCGTTTTTTAGTTTTGTTTTTCTCCTTTATTTTTTTCCTTTTTTTTCTTTTTTAGTTTATTTAGATTTTTAGATTTTTTAGTTTTTTTATTAGTTTTTAGTTTTTTTTTCTTTTTAGTTTTTTTGTAGTTTTTACCTTCTTTTTAGTTTTGTT
>NC_088872.1:20012430-20200245 GCF_032884065.1 Artemia franciscana | reverse complement strand
CCCTGTGTCCCGGTCGTCATTTGTATCCCGGTGTACCGGTCTGTATATACATTCGTTTTTTAGTTTTGTTTTTCTCCTTTATTTTTTTCCTTTTTTTTTCTTTTTTAGTTTATTTAGATTTTTAGATTTTTTAGTTTTTTTATTAGTTTTTAGTTTTTTTTCTTTTTAGTTTTTTTGTAGTTTTTACCTTCTTTTTAGTTTTGTTAATTTTTTTTTTTACTTATGTCCTGGTCGTCATTTATACTCCCTGTGTCCCGGTGCTTTGTTGATTGCTAATCGAACATTCCTTTTGTCCTGGTCGCTTTTTCTTTGAGTGTCGTCATTTATTTTTTTCTTTTTTAGTTCTTTTAGTTTTTACCTTTTTTAGTTTTTTTTAGTTTTTTAGATGAAAATTTTTTTTAGTTTTTTCCTTTTTTTCTTTTTAGTTTTTTATTGGTTTTTACCTTTATGTTAGCTTATTTTTCAGTTTTTTCCTTTTTTTTAGTTTTTTTTTATTTTTTATTTTTTTTAGTTTTTTACCTTTTTTTAGTTTTTTTAGTTTTTTTAGTTTTTTTAGTTTTTTACTTTTTTAATTAGTTTTTAGTTTTTTTGTAGTTTTTTCCTTTTTTTAGTTTTTTCAGTTTTTTTTTTAGTTTTTTATTGGTTTTTACCTTTATTTTAGCTTATTTTTCAGTTTTTTCCTTTTATTTAGTTTTTTTTTAGTTTTTAGTTTTTTTAGTTTTTTACCTTTTTTTAGTTTTTTTAGTTTTTTAGCTTTTTTATTTTTTTTATTAGTTTTTAGTTTTTTTTGTAGTTTTTGCCTTTTTTTTAGTTTTTTTAGTTTTTTAGCTTTTTTATTAGTTTTTAGTTTTTTTTGTAGTTTTTGCCTTTTTTTAGTTTTTTTAGTTTTTTAGCTTTTTTATTTTTTTTATTAGTTTTTAGTTTTTTTTGTAGTTTTTGCCTTTTTTTAGTTTTTTCAGTTTTGACGTCACCTGATCCAGTTTTTTCAGGTGACGTCACCTGATCCACGATCCACAGATCCACAGACAACTTATTTTTATATATATAGATAGTTTTTATTTTGTACTTATGTCCTGGTCGTCATTTATACTCCCTGTGTCCCGGTGCTTTGTTGATTGCTAATCGAACATTCCTTTTGTCCTGGTCGCTTTCTCTTTGAGTGTCGTCATTTATTTTTTTCTTTTTTAGTTCTTTTAGTTTTTACCTTTTTTAGTTTTTTTTAGTTTTTTAGATGAAAATTTTTTTTAGTTTTTTCCTTTTTTTCTTTTTAGTTTTTTATTGGTTTTTACCTTTATGTTAGCTTATTTTTCAGTTTTTTCCTTTTTTTTTAGTTTTTTTTATTTTTTATTTTTTTTAGTTTTTTACCTTTTTTTAGTTTTTTTAGTTTTTTTAGTTTTTTTAGTTTTTTACTTTTTTAATTAGTTTTTAGTTTTTTTGTAGTTTTTTCCTTTTTTTAGTTTTTTCAGTTTTTTTTTAGTTTTTTATTGGTTTTTACCTTTATTTTAGCTTATTTTTCAGTTTTTTCCTTTTATTTAGTTTTTTTAGTTTTTAGTTTTTTTAGTTTTTTACCTTTTTTTAGTTTTTTTAGTTTTTTAGCTTTTTTATTTTTTTTATTAGTTTTTAGTTTTTTTTGAAGTTTTTGCCTTTTTTTAGTTTTTTCAGTTTTGACGTCACCTGATCCAGTTTTTTCAGGTGACGTCACCTGATCCATCCACAGACAGACAGACAACTTATTTTTAGTCCCGGTCGTCATTTATATCCCCCTGTTTCCCCCGGTGTCCCCGTTGTAGTTGTGTCCCTGTGTCCCGGTCGTCATTTATATTCCCTGTGTCCCGGTCGTCATTTGTATCCCGGTGTACCGGTCTGTATATACATTCGTTTTTTAGTTTTGTTTTTCTCCTTTATTTTTTTCCTTTTTTTTTCTTTTTTAGTTTATTTAGATTTTTAGATTTTTTAGTTTTTTTATTAGTTTTTAGTTTTTTTTTCTTTTCAGTTTTTTTGTAGTTTTTACCTTCTTTTTAGTTTTGTTAATTTTTTTTTTTACTTATGTCCTGGTCGTCATTTATACTCCCTGTGTCCCGGTGCTTTGTTGATTGCTAATCGAACATTCCTTTTGTCCTGGTCGCTTTCTCTTTGAGTGTCGTCATTTATTTTTTTCTTTTTTAGTTCTTTTAGTTTTTACCTTTTTTAGTTTTTTTTAGTTTTTTAGATGAAAATTTTTTTTAGTTTTTTCCTTTTTTTCTTTTTAGTTTTTTATTGGTTTTTACCTTTATGTTAGCTTATTTTTCAGTTTTTTCCTTTTTTTTAGTTTTTTTTTATTTTTTATTTTTTTTAGTTTTTTACCTTTTTTTAGTTTTTTTAGTTTTTTTAGTTTTTTTAGTTTTTTACTTTTTTAATTAGTTTTTAGTTTTTTTGTAGTTTTTTCCTTTTTTTAGTTTTTTCAGTTTTTTTTTTAGTTTTTTATTGGTTTTTACCTTTATTTTAGCTTATTTTTCAGTTTTTTCCTTTTATTTAGTTTTTTTTAGTTTTTAGTTTTTTTAGTTTTTTACCTTTTTTTAGTTTTTTTAGTTTTTTAGCTTTTTTATTTTTTTTATTAGTTTTTAGTTTTTTTTGTAGTTTTTGCCTTTTTTTTAGTTTTTTTAGTTTTTTAGCTTTTTTATTAGTTTTTAGTTTTTTTTGTAGTTTTTGCCTTTTTTTAGTTTTTTAGTTTTTTAGCTTTTTTATTTTTTTTATTAGTTTTTAGTTTTTTTGTAGTTTTTGCCTTTTTTTAGTTTTTTCAGTTTTGACGTCACCTGATCCAGTTTTTTCAGGTGACGTCACCTGATCCACGATCCACAGATCCACAGACAACTTATCTATATATATAAAAATAAGTTGTCTGTCTGTGGATGTGTGGATGGATGTGTCAGGTGACGTCACCTGAAAAAACTGGATCAGGTGACGTCAAAACTGAAAAAACTAAAAAAAGGCAAAAACTACAAAAAAAACTAAAAACTAAAAAAAAATTAAAAAAGCTAAAAAACTAAAAAAACTATAAAGGTAAAAACCAATAAAAAACTAAAAAAAAAACTGAAAAAACTAAAAAAAAGGCAAAAACTACAAAAAAAAACTAAAAACTAATAAAAAAAGTAAAAAAGCTAAAAAACTAAAAAAACTAAAAAAACTAAAAAAATGTAAAAAACTAAAAAAAATAAAAAATAAAAAAAACTAAAAAAAAGGAAAAAACTGAAAAATAAGCTAAAATAAAGGTAAAAACCAATAAAAAACTAAAAAAAAAAGGAAAAAACTAATAAATGACGACACTCAAAGAGAAAGCGACCAGGACAAAAAACTAAAAAAAAGGCAAAAACTACAAAAAAACTAAAAACTAATAAAAAAAATAAAAAAGCTAAAAAACTAAAAAAACTAAAAAAAGGTAAAAAACTAAAAAAACTAAAAACTAAAAAAAAACTAAAAAAGGTAAAAACTAAAAGAACTAAAAAAGAAAAAAATAAATGACGACACTCAAAGAGAAAGCGACCAGGACAAAAGGAATGTTCGATTAGCAATCAACAAAGCACCGGGACACAGGGAGTATAAATGACGACCAGGACACAAGTAAAAAAAAAAAATTAACAAAACTAAAAAGAAGGTAAAAACTACAAAAAAACTAAAAAGAAAAAAAAACTAAAAACTAATAAAAAAACTAAAAAATCTAAAAATCTAAATAAACTAAAAAAGAAAAAAAAAGGAAAAAAAATAAAGGAGAAAAACAAAACTAAAAAACGAATGTATATACAGACCGGTACACCGGATACAAATGACGACCGGGACACAGGGAATATAAATAACGACCGGGACACAGGGACACAACTACAACGGGGACACCGGGGGAAACAGGGGGATATAAATGACGACCGGGACAAAAAAACTAAAAAGAAATAAAAACTAAAAACTAATAAAAAAAACTAAAAAATCTAAAAATCTAAATAAGCTAAAAAAGAAAAAAAAAGGAAAAAAATAAAGGAGAAAAACAAAACTAAAAAACGAATGTATATACAGACCGGGACACCGGGATACAAATGATGACCGGGACCCGGGACACAGGGAATATAAATGACGACCGGGACACAGGGACACAACTACAACGGGGACACCGGGGGAAACAGGGGGATAACCTGACAATCTATTTATATGCAAAGACAATGGGACAGCAAAGAATGTTGTATATTCGCAAGTTTTACGTAGTTAAAACCATATATATATATATATCTATATTCACAGGTGGGACATAGGGACACAACTACAATGGCGCGTAACTATTATGGCGCGTAACGACTTACGCGCGCGGGGGGGCTTGGGGGGGGCGCGAAGCGCCCCCACCAACTAGGTGTTGGGGTGGCGCGAAGCGCCACCCCAACAGCTAGTTTTTATATATATAGATAGTTTTTATTTTGTACTTATGTCCTGGTCGTCATTTATACTCCCTGTGTCCCGGTGCTTTGTTGATTGCTAATCGAACATTCCTTTTGTCCTGGTCGCTTTCTCTTTGAGTTTCGTCATTTATTTTTCTCTTTTTTAGTTCTTTTAGTTTTTACCTTTTTTAGTTTTTTTTAGTTTTTTAGATGAAAATTTTTTTTAGTTTTTTCCTTTTTTTCTTTTTAGTTTTTTATTGGTTTTTACCTTTATTTTAGCTTATTTTTCAGTTTTTTCCTTTTTTTTAGTTTTTTTTTATTTTTTAGTTTTTTTAGTTTTTTACCTTTTTTTAGTTTTTTTAGTTTTTTTAGTTTTTTAGCTTTTTTACTTTTTTTTATTAGTTTTTAGTTTTTTTTTTGTAGTTTTTGCCTTTTTTTAGTTTTTTCAGTTTTTTTTTAGTTTTTTATTGGTTTTTACCTTTATTTTAGCTTATTTTTCAGTTTTTTCCTTTTTTTTAGTTTTTTTTTAGTTTTTAGTTTTTTTAGTTTTTTACCTTTTTTTAGTTTTTTTAGTTTTTTTAGTTTTTTAGCTTTTTTATTTTTTTTATTAGTTTTTAGTTTTTTTTGTAGTTTTTGCCTTTTTTTAGTTTTTTTAGTTTTTTAGCTTTTTTATTAGTTTTTAGTTTTTTTTGTAGTTTTTGCCTTTTTTTAGTTTTTTTAGTTTTTTTAGTTTTTTTAGTTTTTTAGCTTTTTTATTTTTTTTATTAGTTTTTAGTTTTTTTTTAAGTTTTTGCCTTGTTTTAGTTTTTTCAGTTTTGACGTCACCTGATCCAGTTTTTTCAGGTGACGTCACCTGATCCATCCACAGACAGACAGACAACTTATTTTTAGTCCCGGTCGTCATTTATATCCCCCTGTTTCCCCCGGTGTCCCCTTTGTAGTTGTGTCCCTGTGTCCCGGTCGTCATTTATATTCCCTGTGTCCCGGTCGTCATTTGTATCCCGGTGTACCGGTCTGTATATACATTCGTTTTTTAGTTTTGTTTTTCTCCTTTATTTTTTTCCTTTTTTTTTCTTTTTTAGTTTATTTAGATTTTTAGATTTTTTAGTTTTTTTATTAGTTTTTAGTTTTTTTTTTCTTTTTAGTTTTTTTGTAGTTTTTACCTTCTTTTTAGTTTTGTTAATTTTTTTTTTTACTTATGTCCTGGTCGTCATTTATACTCCCTGTGTCCCGGTGCTTTGTTGATTGCTAATCGAACATTCCTTTTGTCCTGGTCGCTTTCTCTTTGAGTGTCGTCATTTATTTTTTTCTTTTTTAGTTCTTTTAGTTTTTACCTTTTTTAGTTTTTTTTAGTTTTTTAGATGAAAATTTTTTTTAGTTTTTTCCTTTTTTTCTTTTTAGTTTTTTATTGGTTTTTACCTTTATGTTAGCTTATTTTTCAGTTTTTTCCTTTTTTTTTAGTTTTTTTTTATTTTTTATTTTTTTTAGTTTTTTACCTTTTTTTAGTTTTTTTAGTTTTTTTAGTTTTTTTAGTTTTTTACTTTTTTAATTAGTTTTTAGTTTTTTTGTAGTTTTTTCCTTTTTTTAGTTTTTTCAGTTTTTTTTTAGTTTTTTATTGGTTTTTACCTTTATTTTAGCTTATTTTTCAGTTTTTTCCTTTTATTTAGTTTTTTTTTAGTTTTTAGTTTTTTTAGTTTTTTACCTTTTTTTAGTTTTTTTAGTTTTTTAGCTTTTTTATTTTTTTTATTAGTTTTTAGTTTTTTTTGTAGTTTTTGCCTTTTTTTAGTTTTTTTAGTTTTTTAGCTTTTTTATTAGTTTTTAGTTTTTTTTGTAGTTTTTGCCTTTTTTTAGTTTTTTTAGTTTTTTAGCTTTTTTATTTTTTTATTAGTTTTCAGTTTTTTTTGTAGTTTTTGCCTTTTTTTAGTTTTTTCAGTTTTGACGTCACCTGATCCAGTTTTTTCAGGTGACGTCACCTGATCCACGATCCACAGATCCACAGACAACTTATTTTTATATATATAGATAGTTTTTATTTTGTACTTATGTCCTGGTCGTCATTTATACTCCCTGTGTCCCGGTGCTTTGTTGATTGCTAATCGAACATTCCTTTTGTCCTGGTCGCTTTCTCTTTGAGTTTCGTCATTTATTTTTTTATTTTTTAGTTCTTTTAGTTTTTACCTTTTTTAGTTTTTTTTAGTTTTTTAGATGAAAATTTTTTTTAGTTTTTTCCTTTTTTTCTTTTTAGTTTTTTATTGGTTTTTACCTTTATTTTAGCTTATTTTTCAGTTTTTTCCTTTTTTTTAGTTTTTTTTTATTTTTTATTTTTTTTAGTTTTTTACCTTTTTTTAGTTTTTTTAGTTTTTTTAGTTTTTTAGCTTTTTTACTTTTTTTATTAGTTTTTAGTTTTTTTTTGTAGTTTTTGCCTTTTTTTAGTTTTTTCAGTTTTTTTTTAGTTTTTTATTGGTTTTTACCTTTATTTTAGCTTATTTTTCAGTTTTTTCCTTTTTTTTAGTTTTTTTAGTTTTTAGTTTTTTTAGTTTTTTACCTTTTTTTAGTTTTTTTAGTTTTTTTAGTTTTTTAGCTTTTTTATTTTTTTTATTAGTTTTAAATTTTTTTTGTAGTTTTTGCCTTTTTTTTGTTTTTTTAGTTTTTTAGCTTTTTTATTAGTTTTTAGTTTTTTTTGTAGTTTTTGCCTTTTTTTAGTTTTTTAGCTTTTTTATTTTTTTTATTAGTTTTTAGTTTTTTTTGTAGTTTTTGCCTTTTTTTAGTTTTTTCAGTTTTGACGTCACCTGATCCAGTTTTTTCAGGTGACGTCACCTGATCCATCCACAGACAGACAGACAACTTATTTTTATATAGATATATAAAAATAAGTTGTCTGTCTGTCTGTGGGTCTGTGGATCTGTGGATCAGGTGACGTCATGTTTCGGCTGACGTCATGAAATTAGTTGCCGTCATTTTTGTTATGACGATGCTTAGTATATTGTAAAACACATTAATTTGGTTAATAATATACCATTTAAAACACCAAAATGAACATGCTGGAGTAGTCACTCGGTGAGAGAGGGTGTCAGAACGGAGAATGAAGGTCCCAGGTTCAAATCCTGGTTAGGCTAAAAAAGGTAAAAAACTAAAAACTAAAAAAAAACTGAAAAAACTAAAAAAAAGCAAAAACTACAAAAAAAAACTAAAAACTAATAAAAAAATAAAAAAGCCGAAAAACTAAAAAAACTAAAGAAACTAAAAAAAGGAAAAAACTTAAAAAACTAAAAACTAAAAAAAACAAAAAAAAAGGAAAAATGAAAAATAGAAGAGAAAAAGAATACTAATAAAATTAAAAATAAAAATAAAAAAAAATAAAAAAGATAAAAAGCTAAAAAAAGGTAAAAACCAATAAAAACTAAAAAGAAAAAAAGGTAAAAAACTAAAAAAAAAAATTCATCTAAAAAACTAAAAAAAATAAAAAACGTAAAAACTAAAAGAACTAAAAAAGTAAGAAAAAACTAAAAAAAGGAAAAAACTGAAAAATAAGCGGGATATAAAACAGGGGTATATAAATGACGACCGGGACACCGGGACATAAGGAATATAAATGAATCAGAAAATACAACTCATGTTTCCAAATGACGTCGTTTGGAGCCCAAATTGAAAATCCAGATCAATTTATGTCTACTTTCAAAGTAAAAGGGCAAATTTATCATAGAGCAGGGTCTCTTCTACGATTCTCAGGCGAGAATCATAAATTTTTACAATTGTACTTCATCAGTGATAGAAATTCTGAATTGAATGCACGTTGCGAAATTTCTCCCAACATTGAAAGGACAATCGTTTCCCAATTACAACATCTTTTCCACGAAAATAATAATTTAGTGCGTCTGTTCAAAACAGCCATCGATTTGATGCCTACTTATACGCATAAAATTGTTATTTCCGCTGACAAAACGCCTCCTGGCCAACATGTGCGTAGATACAATGCTCCAACTATCGACGAAGTGGCCATCGTTATGGTCGGTGATCAGTTTTTACCTCGAGATATTATTCTCAAGGTTTCCACCACACGTGCTACAACTAAAAATAGGCCTACCAATAATACTTTTAAGAAATATAAACCCACCAAAGCTTTGCTATGGCACTGACCTGCCGTAAAAAAAAAACAATGGAAAACCTAATAGAGGCCACAATCTTGACAGGGCCTTTTGAGGGTGAGGCTGTTCTTATTCCTCGCATTCCCAAGATTCCAACGGATCTGCCTTTTCAATTTAAAAGATTGCAATTCCCAATTCGATTAGCATTTGCAATCACCATTAACAAAGCTCAAGGTCAATCATTAGGAAAATGTGGTATAGATCTTAATACTGATTGTTTTTCCCATTGACAATTGTACGTTGCATGTTCGAGGGTCGGTAAACCTGAAAATCTATTTATATGCAGCGACAATTGGACAGCGAAGAATGTTGTATATTCGCAAGTTTTACGCAGTTAATTTGTATTTTATCTATCTATCTATCTATCTATCTCTATAAAAACGAGTTGTATGTATGCATGTTTGTTTGTTTGTAAAAAGAGCGTTTGCATATGATGTCATTATTAGTACATACGGCTTTGTATATGCAGAGACAATGGGAAAGCCAAGAATGTTGTATATTCGCAATTTTTACGTAGTTTAACTCCTGCAGACGAAATGAATGCTTGCCTAAAAAATTCTAATTTATAGGCACACGTAAAAATATTAAAATTAACTACAAATATGCGTGTCCGATTGCAAAACGATGACTCTGGTCAAACAGTAGACTCAATTTCAGGACGTATACAACTACCTGCTGATTTCTGTAATTTAGTGACGTCCAAAAATGAATTGATTGAAAAAGTATTTCCGAATATTCTAAAAAATTATAAAAATAATAAATGGCTAAGTGAAAGAGCGATTCTCGCACCCAAAAATATAGACGTCCCCGAAATCAACAATATTGTTTTGACCAAGATTCGAGACCAGGCAGTCCTTTACAAGTCAGTCGACACAGTTTTGGAACCAAATGAAGCGGTTAATTATCCATCTGAATTTTTAAATTCCATAGATCTTTCAGGGTTTCCACCACACGTGCTACAACTAAAAATAGGCGTACCAATAATACTTTTAAGAAATATAAACCCACCAAAGCTTTGCAATGGCACTCGACTTGCCGTAAAAAAAACAATGGAAAACCTAATAGAGGCCACAATCTTGACAGGGCCTTTTGAGGGTGAGGCTGTTCTTATTCCTCGCATTCCCATGATTCCAACGGATCTGCCTTTTCAATTTAAAAGATTGCAATTCTCAATTCGATTAGCATTTGCAATCACCATTAACAAAGCTCAAGGTCAATCATTAGTAAAATGTGGTATAGATCTTAATACTGATTGTTTTTCCCATGGACAATTGTACGTTGCATGTTCGAGGGTCAGTAAACCTGACAATCTATTTATATGCAGCGACAATTGGACAGCGAAGAATGTTGTATATTCGCAAGTTTTACGCAGTTAATTTGTATTTTGGAACCAAATGAAGCGGTTAATTATCCATCTGAATTTTTAAATTCCATAGATCCTTCAGGGTTTCCACCACACGTGCTACAACTAAAAATAGGCGTACCAATAATACTTTTAAGAAATATCAACCCACCAAAGCTTTGCAATGGCACGCGACTTGCCGTAAAAAAAAACAATGGAAAACCTAATAGAGGCCACAATCTTGACAGGGCCTTATGAGGGTGAGGCTTTTCTTATTCCACGCATTCTCATGATTCCAATGGATCTGCCTATTCAACCTAAAAAATTGCAATTCCCAATTTGATTAGCATATTTAGTTTTCAGTCCAGAACCACTAAAGCTATTATGTAAATATGAAAAATATTTATGTTGTCTGAGCAATAATTTTTAGTTTTTATTTCAAAATAGAAAATTACCTGACAATTTTAGAATTATATCTATCTTCTATATATATAAAAATAAGTTGTCTTTCTGTGGATCAGGTGACATCATGTTTCTGTGTCGACTGGCGTCATGAAGTTAGTTGTCGTCATTTTTGCTATGACGGTGACGTCATTAAAGATATTTAAGACATATATGTTCACGTTGAAATCTATTAATGTTTAAGTTTAAAATGACTGATGAACTTACAATGGCAAAAGCCGATGAAGATGCTCAAAGAGTCTATGCCAAAAAACTGGATAGAGAGTATTGTTGCTGATAGAGAAAGTCAGAAAAGAAAGCGTGCCGAGGAATCAAAAGAACAGCAAGGAAACAGGCTTGAGGCTAAAGAACGCAAAACTGCGCAGTTAGATGAAGATCCACCTGGACAGCGAGAGTCAAAACATATCAAAACTGAAAATGATAGCGATGATGATTGGGTTTGGGATCTTGACTTGGATAAGGTCATCAATGCCTACCAGATTTTAGTTAAAAAAACAAAGGTTCGGCGATATGTATTTCATAGTGAAGCTGAAAAATAAAGAAGAAAAAGAAAACTGAAAAAAGAAAAAATGTAAAAAACTAAAAAATACTAAAAAGAAAAAACACTCAAAGAGAAATCACAGACCGGGACACAAATGACGACCGGGACAGAGGGAATATAAATAACGACCATTATAAATAACTAAATTACAGAAATCAGCAGGTAGTTGTATACGTCCTGAAATTGAGTCTACTGGGAGCTTTCCGTTTCCAATTGCCAGCAATTGATCTGAAAATGTTTGACCAGAGTCATCGTTTTGCAATCGGATACGCATATTTGTAGTTAATTTTAATGTTTTTACTTGTGCCCATAAATTAGAATTTTTCAGGCAAGCATTCATTTCGTCTGCAGGGGTTGATCTCGATATTATAGGTAATGTTTGCCTGAAATCTCCCGCAAGCAATATTAATGTGCTGCCAAAGGGTTTCGACTTCCCTCGCAAATCTTTCGAGCATTGATCCAGAGCCTCGAGCGATTTTTTGTGTGCCATTGTGCACTCATCCCAAATAATAATTTTGCATTGCTGCAATACTTTACCCATCCCAGATGATTTGGAAATATTGCATGTGGGAGTTTCTGTAGAATGTAAATTCAGAGGCAATTTCAAAGCGGAATGAGCAGTTCTTCCACCATGCAGCAATGTTGCGGCTATTCCGGACGACGCAATTGCCAACGCTATATCATTTTTTGATCGAATTGATGCCAGAATCAGTTTTATCACAAACGTTTTACCAGTACCTCCTGGCGCATCCAAAAAGAAAATTTCTCCAACGTTGTTATCGACACAATGCATTATCGTATCATAAATGTCTTTTTGTTCCGACGTTAACTTGGAAATGTTATTTTGTACATACGACAATAGATCACTCGTACTGTAACTTTGTTCACGATCCAGTTCTACACATGTCGAAACAGCAGCGATACGGTTAGGTGAAGGCATTCCCAAATCCTGAAGAGGTTTGTTTGCCATACGTACGCACAAATCTTTTATAATAACTAAAGTGTAGTTATAAATTTCTGATGTAAAATCAAAAGTCATATCTGACGTCTCTAACTGTTTTCGATGGAGTATATCTTCGGACATTTTTGACTTATATTTTTCCCATAACTCTGTAGGAGCTGATGGAGAGCAAGTTGTTAAAATGATGCCAAACAATGCACGAATTTGACTTGGAGTTGACGTTTCGTACGCGTCATTGATGCAGTTATCCCAGTGTTGGTCATTCTCCAATAAATTCAGAGCTTGTCATGTATAGTATCATTTACAGTCCTCAAATACTCAAAGGATGTCGGACCGGGTACATTCACCAAAAGCAGGCGTAGAAAGAAGCATTCATGTTGATTGGGGTGAACGGTGCAGAGTCTTCCTATCGTGGTATCTTTGAAGATGGTAGGTTGGCCGTCGACTGACTTACCCTGTTTTCGACGTTCAAATACTTTATTTTTAGTATTCCACGAGTAATACGAAGGCACTTCAGTATACAGCAGTATTTTTGCAAAAGAATCATTTTTGCAAAGCGAAAAAAACGCTGTTAATGTTGTATCCGGTGGATTCAGGACTCTTTGTTGCACGTTGGTTTCCGTGAAATAAACACGTTGACCATTCTGTAAATGTACCGCTAAGTGAACAACAGCTGGACTACGTTCATGTATCGGAAATGAAAGAATTCGCCAAACAGCTTCATTACTGCTTATGTATCTTCCAGCCTGATATTGTACGATTTCATCGAAATCTTTGATTTCGGGCTGCAAGCCAAAAACTGCCATGTCACTGCCTTTGTTGACGTATTTACATATGTATTTGATTGCCTTTACGGAGTTACAGTATTCAACGTTTATGTGTGCATTAAATGTTTTTGATAATAATGGGGAATATGGAACAACCCACTGGTTATCTACTTCGATGGTGGTACCGTTACGCTTCTTTATTATTGCTGTTTTACCGCCATCTTCAGTAGATCTTCTTCTATATTGTGGGTAACCATCATTGCCAGTAATTGTGTTGGATACCAAAAGTCGAGGATATTGCTTTGTGCACCTTCCTTTGGCCATGCATGGTGAATTTTCGTTCAGTGCACCGCAAGGTCCATGTATCATATTTTTTACAATAATATCATGTAACCCCTTATCGACATTTTCATCAGGTATTTCAGCGGAAATCACATCATCAATTTCGTTCGAAGTAATTTTCTTATGTAGCCAGATTAGTATGTGTGCGTGTGGCAAACCTCGTTTTTGCCATTCCACTGAGTACATCCAGCATCGCACTGACCCAAACACTTCAAGTTTTACTATGTAGTTTATCAGTGATTTCAACTTTTGCCGGAAGACACGGGCCGTAATGTCATGCCTATGAACCGCCGATTGTCCTTGAAGTAAAAGCTGCAGTATCTCGTCCCAAGATTGATTACATGTAAATGTAATAAATAAGTCTGGACGACCATAGAGACGAACATACGCAATAGCATCTTAAGCATATTCATGCATATGACTGGGACTGCCAGCATATGACGAAGGTAAAATTGTTAATCTTCCAACGTTTGTGGTATTACCGTCATTTATAACTGCATCTCGCAAATGAATGTATTGTTCAGAGCGGAGCTTGGTCTGATTCAGGCGGATATATAGCAAACGTTCTGATTCAATTTTAGCATACATATCAACGACGAATTGGTGAAACAATTCACGGCATTTTAAAATATAATTTTCTTCATCCTGCCGAATCATTAGTCTATAGGAATAATAATGCATTGCACTGCATTTCTTATTCATTTCTTTGTTAGTGGCTGGATTCATCAATTTAATATTAAAGTGATAGCCGTCGGCTCCATCCCAAAAAATAATAGGATATTGTAGGGCATCGTAGCATCGATGAGTTTCAGCAATTCTTAACAACTGAGCGTTTCGCTTATGAAGAATAATATCTCGAGGTAAAAACTGATCACCGACCATAACGATTGCCACTTCGTCGATAGTTGGAGCATTGTATCTACGCACATGTTGGCCAGGAGGCGTTTTGTCAGCGGAAATAACAATTTTATGCGTATCAGTAGGCATCAAATCGATGGCTGTTTTGAACAGACGCACTAAATTATTATTTTCGTGGAAAAGATGTTGCAATTGGGAAACGATTGTCCTTTCAACGTTGGGAGAAATTTCGCAACGTGCATTCAATTCAGAATTTCTATCCCTGATGAAGTACAATTGTAAAAATTTATGATTCTCGCCTGAGAATGGTAGAAGGGACCCTGCTCTATGATAAATTTGCCCTTTTACTTTGAAAGTAGACATAAATTGATCTGGATTTTCGATTTGGGCTCGAAACGACGTCATTTGGAAACATGAGTTGTATTTTCTGATTTTTGACAAAAAACGCTTAGATTCTGACGTAGTTCCAGTAAGGAAAGTCTTCAATGGCTCTGGTGGTGCAGCCAATAGAGGAAGTTTAACTTTTCCCGAGGCGCAACGCATTCCCATTGTTTCACCCTTGAATTTCAAGGCCTTGCAATAGGGACAAATTTTAGACATTGTCCCGATTTGAACACATCTACTCAAGCTATAATCATCAACTGGGCTGTACCTGAATGCCAGGCGATAACTTTCAGGTTACTCTGATTCCTCGGCACGCTTTCTTTTCTTACTTTCTCTATCAGCAGCAAGCCTGATTTCTTGCTGTTCTTGTGATTCCTCGGCACGCTTTCTTTTCTTACTTTCTCTATCAGCAGCAAGCCTGATTTCTTGCTGTTCTTGTAATTCCTCGGCACGCCTTCTTTTTTCACTTTCTCTTTTAGCAGCAAGTCTGCTTCCGCGTTGCTCTGGTAGTTCCTCGGCACGCTTTCTGTTCTTTCTTTCTCTATCAGCCTCAAGCCTGTTTCTTTGCTGTTCTTTTGATTCCTCAGCACGCTTTCTGTTCTTTCTTTCTCTATCAGCCTCAAGCCTGTTTCCTTGCTGTTCTTTTTGTTCCTCGGCACGCCTTCTTTTTTCACTTTCTCTTTTAGCAGCAAGTCTGCTTTCGCGTTGCTCCGGTAGTTCCTCGGCACGCTTTCTTTTCTGACTTTCTCTATCAGCAGCAAGTTTTTTGGCATAGACTCTTTGAGCATCTTCATCGGCTTTTGCCACTGTAAGTTCATCAGTCATTGTAAACTTAAACATTAATAGATTTCTACGTGAACATATGTCTTAAATATCTTGAATGACGTCACCGTCAAAGCAAAAATGACGACAACTTATTTCATGACGTCAGTCAACACAGAAACATGACGTCACCTGATCCACAGACAGACACACAGACAGACAACTTATTTTTATATATATAGATATATATATATATATATATAAACTTACATTAAAATGTGAGAATTAAAACTAATGATGTTTTTTTTAAACTTAAAAAAAAAATTGAATTCCACTGTCTTGAAAAAATGTGAAATCTTGAAAAGTGTGGTCTTCTTCAATATTTTTATGGCACTCAGAGCAGCTGCTCCGGTTATCCTCCTAAAAACAACTTCGTGTACATCCAGAATTTAATTTTTATTGAAATTTTAGATAAAATAATTTTTTATTTGAAGAAGTAAAAAATCTTTAATTAAGCTTTTAATATGCTACTATGAGCAAGATTTGATAAAGAGGATGCATAAAAGGGCATGATTTGTCACTTTCAAAGAAAGTGAGAAACTCCGTTAATAATAGGGTGGAAGGGCGAAAAATTCAAATAGGGAAGCCAAAGCTCGGATAATACTCTCTTCCAAACATGAATTTCAAATCTGAAGGTAAGAGGCAAGACTTTGTCTGTTTTCCGTAAACAGCTCCATTTTTAGTTGGGAATCACTCGCATCCTTAGATTTTATAGCCTAAAAAATAACGAACTATAGCCTATAGATAAAAATTTGAGAAAATTTGTTAAGAGCCTTAATTTTGGAATATAATATTCATGAGGGTGATGCAACATTTATAAACACATTCGAAAAGCATACATAAGTCACATTTGCCTCAGTAGTAGTTGTATCTTTTTAAATGTCTAGGAAGAGGGCAAAATGGCACAAGAAACATAATTTACAAGACAATTCATATGATTAAAGTCATACTGAAATGAGCACATTTATAGAAAAAATTTCATAATCCCCTCGCAGGAGCATACAAATCCTTTTTATATCTATAGGGCATGCAACAATATCAAAAAAACATAGCTGAGCCTAAAACACCAAGTGTAATTAGTCTGTATACAAAAAGTGTTTTAAATGGTTTCATAATGCACTTATAAAGATTCATAAAGAAAAGTGAAACAAAACAAACGTGACGAACCTAGAAATATGCGGTTAAAAACATATGTAACAATATGGACTAAAACAAAGGACCAAAATATATGTTGCCAAAATATTAGCCATAGCGAAAACAGAGAAATATGCAGTTAGAATATAACCAGCAGCGAGAATTACAAGCGATATCGAGAATGCGAATGCTAGAATGCGTCAAAAATGGATTTCAGAAGAAAGAATTAAAATGGAAAAAATGGATTTCAGAAGAAAGCTGTTAAAAGTCAAGCGAGAGCAAAATCAGAAAGAGTCAAAACGGAAAGTTAAGAAGAGAGAATTAATATATTGGAAGAGCAATACCATTACAATGTTTGACGCCAACGAAACGGAGCACAAAACCCAATACAAACCTACAAAGATTCCATGAACTATGCAACTGTAAATTACAAGTCATTTCGACCCTTCAATGTTATGTGTATTCCTTTGGAGCCCCTTTTCCCGTGAAAAGAGTTGCTAACAATGGCAAATCATTCGGAGGTTGCTTCTTACAACAAAAATCCATATATAAAAATCTTTTACATGGGCTCAAGATTTGAAAATGACTCTATAGTTGCTTTGTTTCTTAAATGGTCTATTGAGATTTCTGTCAATAGACCATTCATGGTCTACTGACACATATTCATCATATTCATATTCATATTCATATATTCACGGTCTACTGACATTTCCTGTCTTAAATCAGCTAATGCAGATCCCTCCCCCCTCATACCAACCACTCCTCGTGAAACCTTGGAGAAACTGGCAAGAACCAACATCTGTCAGCCTTCTGACAATATATCCAGTACAACCAGCCAACCAGTTTGGAATTTCAAAGAAATCAGAGATTCACACACCTCTCAAACCATGTCTTCCGAGTATCCCAACTTGGAGCAGATTCAATGTGCCGGCAAGGAGATTCGAGACCGCAGTGTAAAGCCCTTCTTTCATCCCTATATATTTCCGAAAATACTATTATCAAATGTCCGGTCACTTATGAAAAAATTAGAAGAGGTTGAACTTTGCTTGAAGAATGAACTGGTTGTTATTGCTTGTATCTTCGAATCGTGGTCCGCGACTGAAGATGTTGAAGCATTTGAAGAATATGATACATATTTCAAACCTAGAATGACACCCACTGATATTACAGTAACACATGGTGGTGGTGTTGGTACTATTTGTCGATCGTCTATAAGAAATCGAGTTCTCACTTTCAGTAATACACCAAATAAGCATGGTTTTGAAGTATTATGGTTGTGGTGCAGGCCTAAGAAGCTTCCTAAGGAAGTGGCATCACTGGTGATATGTGTTGCTTACGATCCGCCCCGTGGCCCCTATCGTAAAGACCTTGTGAATTACTTACAGAATTGCACCGATAATGTACGATCCTTGTATCCTAATGCTGGTATCACAATGTGTGGTGACTTTAATGACTTAGATGCCAAATGGCTAAGTAATTCACTATCACTTAAGCAGGTTGTCAATGTGCCCACAAGAGGTAACCGTATGTTGGATCTATGTTATTCAGTATATATTAATATATTATAATAATATAATATTCAACTGTCCTGAATATTACAATTCTCCAGTTACATTACCCCCATTAGGTTTGAGCGATCACCTGTGTGTTGCTTGGACACCCAATCATTTTATCCCAAATAGACAAATAAATAGTTTGGTGTACAGGCCTTTCACAACTGAACTAGTAAATCTCTACAAGAATTGGCTCACGGATTGTGACTGGCATAATATTCTCTCATTGTCTGACGGTGACAAAATGGCAAGTTTATTCTGTGAGGAACTGTTCGAAAAATATTGTGAAACTTTTCCACAAAAAAAAATTATATGTGAAATCTAATGATAAGCCATGGACTACTCAAGAGATTCGGAATCTGATAAAAGTGAGAAACGAATTGCATCTAACTGGACCCGTAAAAGATTTCAAAAGAGTAAGAAATTTAATTGTATATAAAATAAGATGTTCACGTAAGCAGTATGGGTCTAAAATTATAAGCAAAATATATAAATTCAACCCAAGGAAGTTCAATGATTTAGTTCAGAACATTATCGGCAAAAAGTAACTAGAGTTGAAGTGAGAGATGTCAATGGTAAACCCCTGTTACCTAGTGAAATTAATGACTTTTTTGCATCAATTTGTAAAATTCACCCGCAACTAAGAAAATTACCACCTAATGATTCAGTTTCAAATACCCTATACTAGAGATTTGTTCGGTTGCTAAAAAGTTGAAGGCAATTCATTCTCGTAAATCTAGTTATCCTAGTGAGATACTGATTAAATTGATTATTGAGTGTGCTGATCTTTTATGTATTTCTTTAACGGCGATTTTTGACCAATTTTTTATTGATGGTGTTTTCCCATGTATTTTTAAACAGGCGTGTATAACGCCAATCTCCAAACGCAAGGCACCAAAAGATATTACCGAGATAAGGCCGATTTTGAAAACATCAGCTCTCTCAAAAGTATTTGAAAGTTTTATTTTTGATTGTTTATTTGAGGATATAAATGATAATATTGATTCCCAACAATTTGGATTTAGATCCGGGCATAGTACTGTTCATTATTTGGTTGCATTGTTGGATACTATCCTGAAGCACTTAGAAAATAACAAGGCTATGGGTGCCCGTCCATTTGTTGTAAGAGTGCTCGCTAGTTTTCTTTTTGAAAGATCCCAGTGTGTCCAACTCCCTGATCATAAGCCATCTGAATTTGTAAATATTTTTTGTGGTTCGCCACAAGGGACTAAATTAGGCCCGCTTTCTTTTCTTATTGTTTTTATCCGTATTTTAACAACAATTCGTGAGCGTTTTAAATTTGCTGATGATTTAACTGTTTTATCACTGCGACTAAGCCCTCTGACTGCTGAACAGTCTGACTTAATCAAAATCTATCATGATCTAAAAGCTGAATTAGAAAAGGTAAAACTGACGGTCAGTGAAACTAAGAGCTCTTATATGACATTTTCCTTCCTAAAGGCTAACAACCACTCCTCTCATAATTCCATACTGCCACCAAAGAAAACTTTTAAAATACTTGGGATACTTTTGGACGATTATTTAAGATGGAATTCGCACGTTGACTATCTGACTAAAAAAGGCGCATCGCTTTTACATTCATTTTCCAACCTAAAAAGATTTGGTACACCAACTGAGGTTTAAAGTCTGTATACGGCTGTTATATTAGACCTTCTCTTGAGTATGCATGCCCTGCTTGGCATCCAGGATTGACAAAAGATCAAACAGATAGACTTAAGACAATACAAAAAAGAGCTGTAAAAATTATACTTGAACAAAACTACTCAACTTACGAGTGTGCACTAATACAGCTCAATTTGGACTCACTTGATAGTCGTAAACATGGCTTAACATATAGATTTGGAATATATTGTTTGAATTCCCCAACTCATTGTCGTCTACTAGCCAACCTTGAGAGCCCCCCAACTGAAGGAACAGTTACTAGACTCCGACAAATAAAAACAAATTGTCCACAGTTACTGACTTGCTCAGCATATAGTACTGAGAGATATCGCAAAATATTTGTTCCATATTTTACCCATCATTTTAATAATATTGACGCGACTAATATTTAAAGTTTGATTAATATGTGTTGTATTAATATAATGTTTGTTTAAATTTTCCTGTGAGTGTTTTTGAAGGTATTATTTTTGTCATGACATGCTAATGCTAGCTCCGGCTATTGTAGTGAATAAATATATTCTATTCTATTCTGGCCAATAAAACGATTTAAAAAGTAACAAATTTAAGATAGAACTTACATTTTTTCCCAGGGTACTTGCATTGAAACTGTGGAAATTCAATGACATCAAGACAAGGCTCCCATTGTCTATTGTTGAAGATAAGTGGCAATGAGTATCAGCATAAAAAAGCCTGTCATGAAGCCATGCTGGGGCTTAGGCTTGAAATTCTTTTTTGGGGCCTAGGCCACATAGTTCTTTTTTTTTAAACTGATACAGTTCTGTCAAAAAATTTTAAATAAAAATCTAAATACTTGTAAACTCATAGGGAGAACATGCATTTTTCCCAGGGTGGTTGCAATAAACCTAAGGTGACACCATGACATCAAGAAGATCATCATAGTGTTTTCAGTTAGAAGACAAGCAACAATTAAAATCCATATATAGACATCTGCCATGTAGCCAAGCCGTGATGAGCAATATTTTTTGTGAAAAAATACCAGTGAAGGCACATTTGAGAGATCATTTAAAGAGCCTACACACGTCTTATTTGCCTCAGTAGTGGGTGCATCGTTTTCTGTGTCAACAATGCATACAAAAGTACAGAACAAAAATATAATAGACAAAAAGTCAAATGATTGACATCACGTTTATGAGTACATTTTAAGAGAAAATCTTAAATCATATTTACCATTCCTCCTTCCCTCTTCCAAGGAGTGAACGTATCCTTGTTATACCTGTGACACATGCAATTTTACAAAAGGAACATCGATAGGTATAATTTACCAAATTGCATGTATTTTAACCTCCTATTTCTATGTCCGTCACTTTTTTTTTTTTTCACTTTTGTTTTTGAACCATTGTAATTTTTCCTGACACAAGTATTTCGACTTTTTATCTATGTTCTTCTTTTTTCTTATCATTACTTCTGACTTTTTTACAATACACTTTACCTTTTGATGATCTTGATTGTTCCTTTGTCTTCTATAATTAGTTTATATCTAAAGGATGTTTCAAGTAGTTTCGTAATGCCTAGAATCCATATTAAAAACCTTGACCTTCAAACGTGACAAGATCAATCTGAGCAGCTAAGGTAAAAGGTGTTGGAGAAATGTTTAAGAAATCATAAATGAAACTATATTGTATATATTCCCTGGGAAGTATGAAATATCAAGTCGAATTATTGTTTAAAAAAGGCTTTTATAACAGTTTCATAATGCTTAGAGGAAAAATATAAAACCTATACAATGGTCTATGGTCATGGCAATGGTCTATGTAACAAATGATTTGATTCCAAAGCAGTATATATGCCTATGGTATAGCAATACTTACTGCCAGTATTTGGTTAACTTTACATTTTAGTAAATCGCGTTATTCAAAATAGAATGGGAAATTTATTACTTTGTCTATGTCAGTGAAGGAGGAGTGTGATCAATCCCCATCACTTCCACTGTGTTCGTTATAGTCCTAAGCAAGAGCCTATTGGACTAGGAAGAAAATAATATTTTATAATAACAGTCAAAAATGACACGGTATTCCACCTTTAGACTACAAGAAGTCAAGCATATTAGGCCCTTAGGTTCATTTGTTTTTCTTTGAATCCAAACAAATTTAGTACCAGATTTTGCATACAAGTCCAGTGGACATTGTTCGTCACGCATCAGACCAAATTCAATCCAATCTTATATTCCCATAGTTCTATGACTTTTCACCTTATTTCTGCCCTAGGAACGACATATGAACGGATGATAGATAGACCTATCTATCAACAGATGAAATGACATCATTTTTACACAATCCTAAAAAGGGCTTATGCCAGATATGCCTCTCAGTCACTCGAACTATCTGTCTTGGCTTTTTTACTATGATGCTCAAAACTATTTGACTTAACTTCAGCTATTCAGTTAAGTTTAAAACCAGATTTGATAATCTTAATTTAACTTTCTGTCAGAAGCCACAGGCCTAGTGAGAGTGTAACAATTAACAACGCTTTTTTTATTTTAAATTTTTGTCGAAGGCCCAGTATGTCACTACAGGTCTAGAAATAAAAATACAATTCTATACTGTTGCTAGAATTTATCATCAGACATTATTGTCTTTTTTTGGTAGTCTTTTTAGCCCCCCGTTGTATTTATTGTATTCCTATGCATTGCCCTTGCTGTATTTGTTATAGTCCTAAGCATGGGCCCGCTGGACTTGCTACATTACACTCCTCCTTCTGAATTAAAGGAGGAAAATGAGTTTAAATTAACGATAATAAATGTCTCACAGTTCTAAAATGCTTAAACTGATAAACAGAACTTATAAATACATCTTGATAAGACAAGACTGTTGTGGAAAATCTATTTCAAATCTTATTTAAAACCAAGTTCTATTAGTTATATTTCCTTTTTCTTTTAATAAATAAAATATGCCAATATATGCCTAGGGAGAAAACGAAGCAAGGCTATCACTGCACGCGTTATGGTCCTAAGCAGAGCCCTCACTGCAGAGATTATAGTCCTAATCAAGAGCCTCGCTGTAGTCTTTATAGTCATAAGCAGGGCCCTCCAATTTTTTTCTTACAGTTAAAACTGGGGTGAAAATCTATGACCCATTCTCCCATTAAATATCAGATTAAAGTCCTAAATTAATAACCTCTTTCACTCTTGAGATACAAGCCACATCTTGACTGCTTTATTCGTCATAACTGTTCAATTTCTATTGGAGCAATAAAAATAAAATTCTTTTTTTTCCTAGCTTTTATACCAAAAAGAAGAAACGTCAGTGTTTCCTGTATAAAAATCTCCTTGTTGTCCAAGGAGGGGGGGGGGGAGATGCTAAACAGGGTGTTCAACCATGATGATTGTAACCATGGGCTTTTCATTTTCATACAATGCCATCAAACACTATTTTGATGGGATACAGTTTTTTTTTCTAAATATCCGTAAATGTATTTTCATGACCAACTTTCACAACTAAGATTAAGCTTGACCAACAGTTCTTGGGACTCCTTCCAATCAGTTGATTGTTAAAAGGTAAATTTTATACCTGTATGTAAGATTAGGAAGTATACTTCTGACATCCTAAGCTCTAAAATCCTAAGCAGAGATTTAACTTCTATAAGGGGGTTGCGGTTGAAAAATGAAAGCAGATCCTATCTGCTTTTCTTTTTGGAAATCTAATACATCCAATTTCCACATGAAGCAGATTCATCCTGCAATATGAGCAAAGTCATTAAATTTTCCCATACAGCTATCTAACAACTTCAATTACTTTATATTTCGGCGTATTTTTTGTTGATTTTAATATTTACAATACTTAAAATACCATTCCATTATTGAAGTTTCAACATATTTCATATGTTCTGTTTTCCCTATTTATGTCATTTTTAGGAATACAAGTTGTAAAAGTATGTTTTTCTACTCAGTGTTATCTACTTAATATAACAGTTTCTTTTATTTTTCCTTTTAAACGATAATTGTTTTTACATATTTCAGAAATATCAAATTGGAATCGCTCCAAATTAGACTTGGACAATACTACTGGGTAGATAACAAGGAATATCCCTGGGAATCTTTTTCCATTGACAGGGTTGAGGTAAGAATATGTTGCAACAAGCTAGTAATATGTTAGAGAAATGGTGGTGAAATTTTCATAGAGAGTAAGAAAGTACTGCCTAATTAAAGAACGATGTACCACAAAGTATTTCTTTTATATCAAGGCCCTTTATATAGAAAATTGTATTTGTATAGACTTAAGAAAAAATTCATTGGGCAAGGAATTGTAAATTTGAGTCTTTTTTTAAGAGTGTTAAGCAATTGGTAAGCAACAAGCATGCCCTTCTTCCATCTTCCATGCCCATCCATTCCCCAAACGCCTCCAATTAGAATTTTTTGATAATTATTTTGTTCGATATAGTTCGAAGATCCAGTAACTATCATCCAGTAACGGGCTGTCAAAATGGTGTAACTTAAGAATGACTGAGCAACTAACCATATCAAGATCAAACTATCAGGAAACAACGAGGGGGGTGACGAATAGACAACAAAGGCAATATTTGTTTGCTACTACTATTGTAACACAATTGCTAGTATTACTGCTCTTACCAATATTACTGGTACTCTTGAGGCTACGGGTGTGAAGTTGAAAATTTGAGAGAATACTCAGGGTGAATTGGAACTAAATTAAGTCTTACTCTGCACATACAGATTGTGAAAAAGGCTTATCTCACGAATGCATTAAGGTGTTCAGTTGCAAATATTCCATGTAATGCTTGAATGGAGAGAATCTTTAGTCTTCAGTGGAATTTGGGCCAGTCACAAACTTCTTATTTGTTTACTGTCAACCTTCAAGACAAGAATTATCATGGACCTATTCCCCTACAGTTACCCCTTCTTTTAATCTGTAAATATTATAAGATGTTCTTGAATTCCTAATGCTCACAAAATTTCATTACAGCATGGGCTTCGTGGATTTAAACTAGTGTTTTATTGCCAGTTTGAAACTCAAAGACCTTTAGTTATTTATAGAAATTGTTTTTGAACCAGGTCTAGTTTCCAACACTTCCTCTAGAATTCTCAAGCAGGTATTCCCCTGGTAGGCCTACTCAGGAAACGTTGGTTGAGAATCAGGATATGCTATCTTTGTTCAGGGCTAAGCTTATTCTAAGGGTTTGTATACCTTCTAGGATGGATAACAAGATGTCTAGCTTAAAATTGGCTCTTTCAGCTATTTAATATAACATCTAAGAGACTATTTAAGTTTGTTAGCTAATTTGAGCCAATTTTGAACTGTATTAAATTCGCCAGTCCGGAGCTCAGAGTATCAAATGGAGCATTTAAGTGGGTAATGGGATGTAAAAATTGTTCTATTTTCAGTATACTTTAATATCATTGGCCAAAGTTCCACTGCCAGTAGGGTAAAGAGATCAATGCTAAGAATGGGGAAAGGCCCTGCCATGAAAGTGAGAGATACCTAATAATTTACTTTGTTCTCTTTCGCCAAGTGTTATAGGCTAAACTGGGAGACAGTCATAGCCTTATCAAAATTACTTATAACTCAAATTATATTTTCAAGAATAAACCTAAATTGAATTATCAAGAAATATCAAACAGTTCGTGGTAACGAACTGTGGTAAGGAGTGACCCGGCTCATTAGTAACCGAAACTCTAAAAAACGGAATTTTGATACCAATAGTTACATCAAAACCCTGAGTCCCCGACAGTCCCCGTGGAAGGGGCTGCAAGTTAAAAAATTTGACCAGTGCTTGTATATATTAACGGTTATTGGGAGGGGGGATGGTTGAGGAAAAAAGGTTATGTAGGGAGAACTTTCCATGGAAAAATTTGTCATGGGAGAAGAGAATTTCGATTTTTAAAAAAATATGAAAAACTTTTTTTCAACTGAAAGTAAGGAGCAGCATTAAAACTTAAGAAGAACAGAAATTATTACGCGTATGAGGCATTCACCTCCTCCTAATATGTCACTCTTTACTCTAAAGTATTTTTAGTAGTTTCAACTATTTATTCTACGGCCTTTGTGATTCAGGGGTCATTCTTAAGGAATTGTTACAAAATTTAAGCTTTAGAGTAAAGAGCGAGGTATTTATGAGGGGGCTCATACACCTAGTAAAAGCATACGAATATAGAAATTTGTTACGTAAGTTAATTCGTAAGTTACGTATATTTTTACTAATAAAAACGTTAATAAAAAATTAAAAGTTTTAGCTGCCTTTTTAAGTAACCAAAGAATTGGAGGGTAGCCAGGCCTCCTCTCCCTTTTCTTTTTTCTCACAATTATCCGATCAAAATTATTAGAAAGCCATTTAGTCAAAAAAAAAAATAATATACAAATTTTGTTTTAATTATTCATGTGTGGAGAGCCAAAATCAAAACATGTATTAATGCAAAAACTTTAAAAAAAAACAAGTTTTTAACTGAAAGTAAGAGCGACTTTAAAACTTAAAATGAACAGAAATTACACCGTATATGAAAGAGTCTGTTCCCTCTTCAACGCCTTGCTCTTGATTTTAAAGTTCGACTCTTTGTCACAACTCTACTTTTTAAAACCATAAAAGAGGACTTTATGCATGAAAGGGGGTGAAATGCCATTTAAAAACTTTTGGTTCTTTTAAAAAGTAAAAACATTTCAAATTTTGGCACTAGATATGTTCTCCTAAAAAACCACCTTGACAAAAATTCCCGTACAGAAAATTCCACCCATAAGCCCCTCACAAGTAAAATACAACCGACAATCTCTCCCCCTCGGTATAATACTCCACCTGTGAAACTGAGCTGCCAGCAGAAATTTTACGAAAAAAAAGGCGAATTGAAATGTTCAACTTATATTCCAAACTTTAGGAAGAAAATATGATTCAGTCCATTTCAATTTTTTTCACTGTATGAATCAAAAACAGAACTTTGCAGAAATTTCATTGTTCATTGAACTGAAGTTCCTTGACCAGAGCTTTTAAGTCGGTAGCAAAAAGATCAGAAAAATGTCTGAAAGAGAACTCATTCACAACTATTGAAAAAATCAGTTTAGTATATAATGTAATTTGAATTTTTGATCGAGAATGAAATCCCTCCAGTCAATTTTTATTTAACAAACAGCTAACATCGAATTATTTAGATCCCTTGATGTCATACCCTTACTTAGACAGTGCTATTGCGCTGCCTATGATATGTTTTGTTTATATTTTGTCTTTTTCGCAAATTTTTCTCAGCGGGGTTTTTTTTTCTATTGTTTCCTTTCTTTTTTTCCTCTTCCTATAACGCTTGATGGTGCTCTGATTTGCTAGTAAGGTAACAGGAACACTAATGAAATTAACTATTGTTACAGGAACGCAGAGGATCGGACATAGCGCTTGTCCGACTAACAGGAATCATTAACTATAAGGATGGTATTTATCCAGTATGTTTGCCCTGGAGACAATTGGAAACAATTGGTTTGACGGCCAAAGCAAGCGGTTGGGGTACGACAGGATCTGGTATGACATGTGTGTTTTGGCTATTATAAAGCAAAAGAATTATGAAGGTCCATTTGGAATGGGACATTCAAACTATTAAGATTACCAATTCTATTAATTTTTTAGCTCACTATTCTAAAGCTAAAGTTTTTAAAAGGGTGTATAACCAATAATTTGATGTTAAAAAAATATGAATTTTGATTTACAGCTTAATATGCTTATACTAATATTTAGTCCATAGGGTCTGAATTAATTTTGATGCATTTAAGTTAAAAACTGAAATTTATTTAGAATGTTTTTTATAAGATAAATTATCTTATATTATTTTTTTAAGTTTAGAATTTGAGACTGTTCTACCTCTTTTAAACCAAAATGAGCAGAAATAAAGTCAAATTATCTTCGAAACCCATAACTACCATAAGTCACGAATAATAAGTAAATCGAACCCAAAACAGAGAGAAATTCTAATAAATAACCCAACCAAACTTGAAATGAGTAAAAACTAACATGAGTAAAAATGACACCCCTAATACCTTCTAGGGATCAATACGTAATTTGCACTAATCAATTCTGTTAACCAAGTCAACGGACTCAATCTTGACCTTCGGGTTGTTTCTTTTATTCTTATTCTTATCTCCCAACCTTTTACTTTTAAGCCCAAATTCCAAGGCCTTGAGTTTTATTCTATCGCCCAGCCTCTGTTTTGATCGTGAGTTTCAATTCATATACTCCTTATAGAGATTAAAGCACGACCTGTGGAAGACTCTTACATGGAAGTTTTTTTGCTTTGAATTAAAATCAACTTGGTTGAATTTATGAAAAGGTTTGAGGGTTGTTACTCATTTGGGTAAAGTCCTTTGGAACGGGGGCAAACGGGGCACTCCATGTTTTTCATACTGTTTGGGTAAAAAGCGTGGTCAAAGTAACTATGACTCTTAAATCAAACACTTATGTATTAACTTTTGCAGAGGCTCGGCAGCCAAGAGTCTGAGACGGGTGACCTCATTAGTTTTAGGACTGACTCTTGACCGTTATGTCGCTTGGATCTTTGAGGCTAACTATTGACCAAAACCTAATAGGCACGCCCGCCTAAAGTCTTAGGGAGTTGACCAAGTTTTTAGGATTGACCACCATGCCTCCTCAAGACCAGAATATAAATTATAAATTTATTAAATATAAATTATATAATTCAAAAAATTATAACTAATAAAGAAGCGTGGATTCAATCCCAAAAAAGTCCCGGAAAGTCCGTGGATTCTCAGTTTAATATACATACACTCATATTTGTTCGTTAAACTTTTTGTGTTTGTTATTTTTAGTAGATTCTAAATCATGTGCTTATCTTGAGAAGGCATGGGGGTTGTCATCCCTACTCATCTAAGTTCTTATTCATTCGACTTTGACATGGTTTTTTGTTGTTATTAACAAAAAAATATTTTTTCCACAAAATTATTTTTTCAAAGAAAAGTAAATAACTCCATTAAATCAAAAATGAGCAAAAGCAGAAACAAATAATCCACCAAGCGTAAAACTACCACAAATTTGCATCGATAAATGAATGAAACCCAAAGCGAACCGAAATTACAATAATTAATCTAGTTCAACCCAAAAGGAGCAGAAATTAACATCAGTAGGCCTTAAAACCTCTATGCCTTCCCAAGAACAGAATACAAATGAATGTACATTTCAAATAATACACATATCCTTAAAATGTCAATAATATTTTATTTATTGAAGTCATAAAAGTGAAAAAATTAATTTTTTTTATTAAAGTGCAAATTGTATTCTGGTCCTTGCATAGTTGTAATAGTAGTCAGAGCAGCAGTATTTTTAATTCAATTGGTAATTGCAATGACATTGTGGATTTGGTCTTTTTATAGCCTGTAAATTCATATACTTATTTAAATTTTAATCTTAATGCTCTTAACCTTACAAGTAGTTGCCATCGAAGTAATAGTTGGAGTATTGGTGGTAGTAGAACTAGTAAATGTTGCAGTAGTAGCAGTACTACTAGTAGTGTGTACATATTGACTTTTGGTTAATTGATTTTTCTCTTAGGATATTCTCTGAGAGTTCCAACTCAATAGACAAATCAATTCTTAAGATACGCTATTTTGAAAATCTGAGTCTTTTGTTAGTTCAAATTTGCCGTCAATATTTTCTCAAATTTTACCTTCATAGACTTAGAAATAATAATACTATTATGACAGTAGTTTCAGTGGTATAAAAGTAGTTGCAATGTTAATTTAGCATTAGTAGTAGATGTTGCAGTAGTAGCAGTAGTATTAATAGCGGGAGTTGCATGTGAATATTGCTCTTTGGTCATCTGAACATCCGCTTTCATGATTCTCTGAAAGTTTCACCTTGACGCGTTAAATCGATCCAAAAATATTGTTGATTCGCGCTTTTGACAGCCTTTTGACGCCCTTTTCTCTTTAATACACTAAGCCTAACAAGTTGGTGCAATTGAAGTAGTAGGGGAGTAGCTAAGTAGCTGTAGTAGTATTAGTAAAAGTAGTAGTGGTATTAGTGTTAGTAGTTACATGCGTATATTACCTTTACGTCAATTGATCTTCCCCTCAAGAATTCTTCGGAAGTTCCAACTTATACCCAAGTCAATCCTTGAGATATGCTCTTTTGACAATGAATGAATGAATAAATGAACTTTATTACCCGTAAAAGTATAAAAAACACAAAGTACGGAGTATTATAAATAAACAAAAACGATAAACAGCGAAAAAAAATTCAAACTAACAAAGACAACATAAACTAATTAATCTGCATGCGCATAGTGTATTTTGATTTAGATCGAATTCCCCCTCAATATTCTGTCAAATTTTCGCCTTCATACGTGTAACATTAATTCTACTAGTATCTTAGTAGTAGTAGTAGTAGTAGGGTTCAGTAGTAGCAGTAATAGTGTAGTATTACTTGTATTAACAGTGGTAGCAGCATGATTAATAGCAGTAGTAGCAGGTATATTTTGCCTTTTGGTCAACTGATCATCCCACTCATGATACCCCTGAAGTCTCCTCTTGATACAATAAGTCGTTCAAAAAATATTGCTGGTGCGCCCGTATCTGTAATTTGTATAAACATAGCATCATTTGATTTAGCTCAACCTTCCCCTCAACGTTTGCTCAGATACTTTTTCAATATCCTCAGCCTTAGTAGTAGTCACTAACAGAAGTAGCAGTTTTAGTATAGTAGTTATAGTTCTTGTGGTAGCTGTAGAAGCAGAAGTAGTTGTAGTAGTAATAGCATGCAAATAATGCCTTTTGGTCAATTGATCACCTCCCTTCTCATTTCCTGAAATTCCAAATTTATATAGTCTGCCATTCCTGAGTTGCATTTTATTGACAACTCATATAAACATATTATGTTTTGATTTAGTTCAACACTCCCCTTAACATTTCCTGAAAGACACATCTTAATACCCTACGTTTGTTGGGAAAGTAGAATTCAAACATGCATACCTTGACTCAATAACATATAATATTTGTAAACAGGGAACAAATTGCGCAACTTACAGCCCTTGTCCCGATGCCTCAGGGAGGGGGTGGAATTGCAACCCCCCGAACGCATAATTGCTTAGCCTTTCAACAATGTTGAACAAATTGATGTTTCAAAAATTTGTTTGGATGTTTGCTTTGGGAAATGATGGGCATTGGGGGGGGGGGGGGGTCTCAAATCACTTTGACTCTTAAAAAGGGCAGTATAATTTCCAATTTGAAATCAGGTGAGCCTCATCTGAATTTAAAACGACCACCTCTTCAATAAAACCTTATGTGTCCCCAGGGTATAATTTGAAGCCCTTGCTCAAGGGCTGTTGGGGGTTGTGTGAACCCTGGAGGCATTGTTATAAATTCTTTGGACTATTTTAAACAAAAGTGCCAACTCACAATTTCAGTCAGATACGTTTGGTAAAAGGAGGGATCATTAGAGGGGGGGCTAGTTAACCTCCATCACTTTTAACTCTTAAAAGGGAACTAAAACTTCTAATTTCAACTAAATGAGCAACTTCTAAAGTTTGTACAACCATCCCTTCCATATAAGCCTTATATGCCCCATGGGCATAAATTACAACTTTTGCCGTCAGAATCTGTTCGTTCGTATCAATTCCAAAAAAACTTGTTATAAGATCTTTCGACTATTTTGAATAAAATGACTATATAAAAATTTCTATTGGATTTATCTCGGGAAAAGACTAAGTTTTCTAAGTTTTCCTCTCCCTTCAGCCCCCCCCCCAGATGTTTGAATCGGGCAAAACGACTTTATCAAGTCAATTTGTACTGCTTCCTGACACACCTACCAATTTTCATCGTCCTAGAACGTCCAGAAGCACCAAACTCGCCAAAGCACTGAACCCCACCACTTAACTCCCCCAAAGATAGCGCATCCATTCCGGTTACGTCAATCACGCATCTACAAAATTTATAAGCATTTTCCAAGATTTTTGGTTCCCCCCTCCAACTCCCCCCAATGTCAACAGATCTGGTCGGGATTTGAAATAAGAGCTCTGAGACATGAGTTCCTTCTAAATGTCAAATTTCATTAAGATCCGGTCACCCGTTCTTAAGTTAAAAATACCTCAATTTTTCTAATTTTTCAAAATTAACAAGCCCCAGCTCCCCCAAAGAAAACGGATCCGTACCAATTATGTCAATCTCGTATCTATAATTTGTGCTTAATTATTCCCATCAAGTTTCATCCCAATATCTCAACTCTAAGCGTTTTGCAAGATTTTCGGTTTCTAAGATTTCTGCTTCCCCCCATCCAACCCTCTATGTCCCCGGATCCAATTCGAATTGCAAATAAAGCATCTGAGACACAAGATTCTTCTATATATCAAGTTTCATTGAGATCCGATCACCAATTCGTAAGATACCTCGATTTTCACGTTTTCCCAGAATTCCGGCTTCCCCCTCCAACTCCCTTCATTGTCACCTGATCTGGTCGGAATTTATAATGAGAGTTTTAAAGCACAAGATCCTTCTAGATATCAAATTTCATCAAGATCTGATCACCTGCTCGTAAGTTACAAATACCTCATTTTTTCTAATTATTCCGTATTACTCATCCCCCCCCCACGCCTCAACTCCGCCAAAGAGAGCGCATCCGGTCCGGTTATGTCAGACACCTATCTTGGACTTGTGCTTATTCTTTCCACCAACTTTCATGATATCTCCGCTTTAAGCGTTTTCCAAGATTTTCGGTCCCCCCCCCTTAATGACACTGGATCCGGCCGGGATGAAAAAATAAGAGATCTGAGTTTCGAGGTCTTTCTAAGTATGAAATTTCATTAGTATACGATCACTCTTTCGCAAGTTAAAAATACTTCATTTTTTCTAATTTTTTAGAATTAAACCTTCTCCCACCCTCAACTCCCCCAAAGAGAGTATATCTGTTCCGGCTATAGCAATCCCGTATCTAGGACTTTTGCTTATTTTTCCCACCAAGTTTCATTCCGATCCCTCCACTCTAAGCATTTTCCAAGATTTTAGGTTCCACCCCCTCCCAACTTCCCCTTCACCGGATAAGGTCGAGATTTAATATAAGAGCTCTGAGACATGATATCCTTCTAAGCATCAAATTTCATTAAGATCCGATCACACCTTCGTAAGTTAAAAATACCTCATTTTTCTAATGTTTCAGGGTTAACCCTCGCCCCCACTCCCCCAAAGAGAGTGGATCCATCCCGGTTATGTCAATCACGTATTTAGGACTTGTGCTTTTTTTTCCCCACCAAGTTTCATCCCGATCCCTCCACTCTAAGCGTTTTCCAAAATGTTAGATCCCCCCTAAATTATCCCCCCCCCCCCCAATGTCACTGGATCCAGTCAGGATTAAAAATAAGAGTCTGAGACACGATATACTTCCAAACTTCAAATGTCATTAAAATCCGATCACTCCTTCGTAAGTTAAAAATACCTCATTTTTCCTATTTGTTCAGAATTAACCCCCCCCCCCCCTCCCAACTCCCCCAAAGAGAACGGATCCCTTGCGGTTATGTCAATTTCGTGTCTAGGACTTATGCTTATTTTTCCCACCTAGTTTCATCCCGATCCCTCCACTCTAAGCGTTTTCCAAGATTTTAGGCCCCCTCTCAATTCCCCCCAATGTCACCGGATCCAGCCGAGATTAAAAATAAGAGCTCTGAAACACAATATACTTCCAAGCTTCAAATTTCATTAAGACCTGATCACTCCTTCGTAAGATAAAAATACCTCATTTTTCTAATTTGTTCAGAATTAACCCCCTCCCACTCCCCCAAAGAGAACGGATCCGTTGCGGTTATGTCAATCACGTATCTAGGACTTTTCCTTATTTTTCCCACCAAGTTTCATCCCGATCCCTCCACTCTAAGCATTTTCCAAGATTTTAGGCCCCCCCCCCTCAATTCCCCCCAGTGTCACCGGATCCAGGCGAGATTTTAAATAAGAGCTCTGAGACACGATATCCTTCCAAACTTCGAATTTCATTGAGATCCGATCACTCCTTCGTAAGTTAAAAATACCTCATTTTTTCTAATTTTTCAGAGTTAACCCCCCTCCCCCCAACTCCCCCAAACAGAGCAGATCCGTTATGGCTATGTCAATTACGTATCTAGGACTTCTGCTTATTGTCCCCACCAAGTTTTATCCTGATTCCTCCACTCGAAGCGTTTTCCAAGATTTTAGGTCCCCCCCTCTCCAACTCCCCCTAATGTCACCAGATCTGGTCGGGATTTAAAATGAGAGCTCTGAGACACGATATCCTCCAAAAGTCAAATTTCATTAAGATCCCATCACCCGTTCGTAAGTGAAAAATACTTTTTTTTTTCTATTTTTCCGAATTAATCGGCCCCCCACTCCCCCCCTCCCAGATGGTCAAATCAGAAAAACAAATAAAACATTTAATCTGGTCTGGCCCCTAATATGCCTGCCAAGTTTCATCGTCCTAGCTTGCCTGGAAATGCCTGATATAGCAAAGCTGGGACCGACAGAAAGACCGACGGACCGACAGAATTTGCGATCGCTATATGTCACTTGGTTAATACCAAGTGCCATAAAAACCTTAAATGCCCTTTTGGCATAACTTACAACCCTCACTCCCACACTCTGGTGGCTTGAATCAACCCTGAAAGCCTTGTTGCATAATCTTTGGGCTATTTTGAATAAAATGACTGTCTCAAAATTTCTATTTATTTTATTTTGTTTATATTTTATTTATTTATATTTTAGGGAAAACACAAATTGTTAGGGGGGGGGGTAGCTGCCTCTGATCATTTTGACTCTTAAAAAGGACACTAGAAATTCTGATTACAAATCCAATTAGTTCCCTGCGAAGTATGTACGACATTTTCAACTATGTTGGAGCAAGTGGCTATCTAAAAATTTTGATGAGAAGTGTTTGGGGAAATGATTGGCAATGGAGGGGAGGGAATTTGTCCTCAGATCACTTTCAACTATTAAATAGGGCACTAGTCCTCTTAGTTTCCAATCGAATGAACACTTTCAATAGTTTCCACGACAACGCTTTCTATAAAAGCCTTATATGCCCCCAGGGCATAATTTAGAACCGTTGCCCTTAGGGCTGTGTGGGGGTTGTTATACTCAAAAACATAATTTTCTGGCCATTTTAACTCGTTGAACAAAGTGGTTATCTCAGAACTTTGATTGGATGAGTTCGCGAAAATGGTGGGCGTAGTAGGGGGTTAGTTGCCCTCCAATCACTTTGAAAAAAGGGCACTAACCCCTACAGTTTTTAATCGAATGAGCCCTTTTTGAAGTTTTATGATAACTCTTTCGATACGAAGTACCCTGGTATAAAACAACCCAAAAAAAAATAACACGCTGTGCCAACATCGTCCTTTACTTAGGCAGCACTATTGCGCTGCCTATGATCTCTGTTCGTATCGGGTTTTGTTTATTTATTAATGGTGACCTGTGGTACTTTTACGCTTGAAAGCATATTTTACTGTATTTTTGATCATGTTAGGTCTAATGGAGGTTTTTATTTTTCTCTGATAAACTTGTATGGTGATTTGTTTTATATTTATCTCTTTAAACGAGCAGGAATTAAGTACTTATTTGTGTACGCATAAATTTGTTCTCGAAAACTGTGGAATCATCTGGTCTAAAACAGATCTAGATAGGTCACAAGTTTGAGGAGATTCGCTAAGAGCCGTAATTTGCAAACAAATTCATATGGGTATCGTCATGATAATATATATTTACATTGTAATAACGTCATGTGCCAGTATATGCCTGTTATAGTCTTTATGCCTGTTATAGTCACAAATGACGTCTTGTCAATTATCACCCATATCATAATATCTATTTTAATGACATAGTATATTTTTAATTAGGAGAATTATTAGTTTGGCTTGAGATTTTTATATCCATTTTATAGCTGTATACAGAGATAACACGACGATGATTCAAAAATCTCATATTTACAGTCATTATAAATTATAATTTGTTGGAAAGAAATTGTCCAACCACCATGAATATCAGACATTATGAGACAAGACCTATTCGGGTTGAAAAATTTGTCTAAAATAATAAAAATCCGAAATGAAGAAGAAAGAGAAATGTTGTAAAAGACATGCAACAACGTTGATCAAAACAAATAAAAAAAAATAAGAGAAGAAAGTAACTCATTTGGAGATTCGTACTTGCATGGTCAAATTAAAATGCCACCTGTACCATTTCCAAATGAATTAATTTGTCTCTTTTACGACGTAACTTTTATAAAGTCATAAAAATTAATCCGAAACTTATGTTTTGCTTTAGCTTCATTAAAATTAAAGGATGATCGAGTAGTCAACATTCTTAATGATTTTAGCTCTAAAGCAGCTGGACCAATGTTTCACAAAATCAACTTAGCGCTACATCCTTTACAAAATAATGAAGGTGATTTTGAAGTCCTGTCACATTTTGAAATGTAATTTGTATACCCTGATGAAGTCGTTGAAGAACTTTTTGCACTACTTTTAAATTATGAAATCTCTCGTAACCTAAAAGACCTCTTGAAAAAAAAATATTGCGAAACACAGGCAATTATGCCAAATGTTACATAAGATATTTGAGAAATATAAAATGATGTAAATCAACATACTACTTCACTTTGACAATGGCCTCTGAGTTGAGTCGCTTACTTTTTTTGTTGAACTTTTCGTATGAAATAGGTACTTTTCCGGATGATCCAAAGAAAGCAAGAGTAGTTCCTCTTTTTAAAGGAGGGCATCCATCAGATTTGTCTACCTATAGGCTAATTTTACTTTTATCAATTTTTGCTAATTTTTTTGAAAAACTAATGCATAAACAACTTGCAAATTTTTTGGGCTTGAAGGTTTTTCTGAATTTGAGACAATTTGGCTCTCGTCCCGGCTGCTCTTCAGAAGATGTTCTTGCTTCGTTTTCTCTTTTTATATATGAAATTATGGATCAGGTTAGGTCAAGTACGAATAATCAGAGAATTTTTTATGTTTCATCTAATATTTCAAATACAATTTTATCTGTAATCCAAGTTGCTAATTACTCCACTTGTATTTTCGTCAGAATTTTATTCCTTGTCATCGGAATTCCAGTCTTTCTATTGAAATCTCCGAGATACAAGTGCAATTACTGACTAATCTTTTTTGAACTCCTTGAATAAAGAGAAGTAATATTCTTTTTTAGTTCTAAAAAGAAAATCTTATTTTTAAGGGGTCGACATCCAGATCCTAGAAAACAGGGTATGCCATGATTGGTTTACAGAAGCTAGAAAATATCCAAAACTTAAGGATACCCAACTTTGTGCGGGTTACCAGGCTTGGATAAGAGACTCCTGTTGGGTAAGATTTTTAATCTTAGACGTTCATCTATTAAAATGAAACAAACCACTGCTTACTCAAAACAAACTCAACAAACAAAATTTTTTGACTTGCAGCAATTTGGCAATAATCGAGCATTTAAAAGTTTAAGATCGATCTCCCATTAAAACTTAGCAGAGCACTCATTTGAATTTTTTTGAAATCTTTCAATGGCCAGTCAACCCTTACAACTGAGTTAATTATGTTAACAGTTTGACATTTTTGTGACAACTTTCTAAGAGTTAAATCATACTATAGTCCAATCGTGTTTAACAAAGGTGCAGCTTTAGTGTATTTATTGGGGGGTAAGAGGGGGTCCAGTTTCGGAGAGTCAATGAGCATGGGCCCATTGAATGCAATGGCAGCTCTGGAATCATCAAATTACTTATACTTACAACAATTATTAAATATTATTACATATGTATCAAACAGTTCGTGGTAACAAATTATAGTTAGGAGCGACCCGGCTCAATAGTAACAGAAACTCTAAAAAAAAATTTCATACCAATAGTTGCATCAAAAGAATCACATGTTAATGCTGATTTTCAATATATAAGTTTCATAAAGATTAGTCTTACCCATCAAAAGTTACGAGCCTGGGAAAATTTGCCTTATTTTAGAAAATAGGAGGAAACACCCCCTAAAAGTCACAGAATCTTAAGCAAAAATCACACCATCATATTCAGCGTATCAGAGAACCCTACTGTAGGAGTTTCAAGCTCTTATCTACAAAAATGTAGAATTGTGTTTTTTTTGCCATAAGACAGATCACAGATTCGTGTTTTTTTGTTGTTGTTTTTTCCCAGGAGTGATTATATCGACCCAGTGATCCTAGAAAGTTGCGAGAGGGCTCATTCTAGTGGAAATTAAAAGTTATAATGCTCTTTTTAAGTGACAAAAATACTGGAGGGCACCTAGGCCCCCTCCCACGCACGTTTTTTCCCCAAAGTCACCGAATTAAAATTTTGAGATAGCCATTCTGTTTAAATTAGTCGAAACCCTAATAACTATGTCTTTGGGGCCGACTTAATCCCCCACATTCCCCGGGAGAGGGGCTGCAAGTTACAAACTTTGACCATTGTTTACATATAGTAATCGTTATTATGAAGTGTACAGACGTTTCCAGGGTGACTTATTCGCGTTAGGGTGGGAGTGGTTCGAGGAGGGGGTTACGTGGGAAGATCTATCCATGGAGGAAATTATCATGAGGGAAGAGAATTTTCTGGCATTATTAAAAAAAAACAATGAGAAAATAAATAATTGTTTTTCACCTGGAAGTAATGAGTAGCATTAAAACTTAAAACCAACATAAAATATTACGTATATAAGGGGGTTCGTCTCTTCCACAATAGCTTGCTCTTGACGCTAAAGTATTTTTGGTAATTTCAACAATTTATTCTATGACCTTTGTGATTCAGGGGTCATTCTTAAAGATTTGGGATAAAATTCAAGCTTTAGTGTAAAGAGCGAGGTATTTACGGGGAGGGGGGGCAAACCCCCTCATATACGTAATAAAAATACTCAAATATAGAAGCTCGTTATGTATGTTAATTCGCAAGGTGCGTATGTTTATTACTAACAAATACGTTCGTAAGAAAATAAAAAAATCTAGCTGCATTTTTAAGTAACCAAAAATTGGAGGGCAGCTAGGTCTCCTCTCCCACTTCTTTTTTTTGCAAATCACCCGATTAAAACAATGAGAAAGCCATTTAGCAAAAATAAAATTAATATGCAAATTTTGTTTTAATTATTCATGTGCTGTGAGCCAAAATCAAAACATGTATTAATTCAAAAATGTTCAGAAATTAAATTAAACAAATTTTTTTTTTAACTGCAAGTAAGGAGCGACATTAAAACTTAAAACAAACAGAAAATTTCCTTATATGAAAGAAGTTGTCCCCTCCGTAACGCCTCGCTCTTTACGCTAAAGTTTTTTTATTGTCTTAATAAGTAGAGTTGTGACAGAGTCAAACTTTAGCGTAAAGAGGGAGGTGTTGTGGAGGGGACAACCTCTTTCATATAGGGAGTAATTTCTGCTCGTTTTAAGTTTTAATGTTGCTCCTTACTTGCAGTTAAAAATAACTTGTTTTTTTTTATTTAATTACAGTAAGTACGTAACTTATTGCCAATTACGACCTTTGTTTTAATAAAGATAAAATATTAAAAACTGTAAAATGGTTATGAATGTTAGATCATTAATTTCAAATTTACACCCTAAATTTTATGCGTCAGGGTGAGGGGCTCCTCAACTCCTTTCCTCTCAAACCACCTATGGGGAAAGGGGGTGTTAGAAAACTTGTGAGAAACATAAACCTAAACGTGTTTTAAAGATTTCTTAAGATTCTTATGATTCTGTTCTGAATTGCTACCCTTTAATCTTAGAGAAAACAAGGTCTCTGAGAGGGACCATCACAAATATGAGCCTAAGCTCAGGTTGGACCATTAACTGGATCACGTTTGTTAATTAATTTGGTCAAAGTTGAGCTGCTTTCACTGTTGATAATATTTTCCCTTTCCGATATTTTGTTGCTATAAGGAAAGGTAGATGGGAATTAAATCCCTTTTCAATACCTTTTTCTTCTTGTTCTTCTTTCCCTTGCTTTGTAAAGTTAGTTGTGAGCCAGAGAACGAAAGTCATGACCTCTGCTCTTTATTGGTTTTATTAGCCTGTTAGAACCAATTAAAAGTAACACAAATTATACTTTGAATAACGTTATAAAACAAATCAAAGTTGAGAGCTGGACAAAGCCTGTTTTCACAGAACCGGTTAAGGTACCTAAAGTTTGGTCATCCTACATCGTTGAGCCTAAGGATGCGCTTATTCTGAATTAATAATTTGCATATTACATAGCACCCCAGCTGTTTTATTCCTTGGGCCAAATGTGCACTCTACCACCTCATGATGGGGAGAGAGTGCACCAAGCAGTTACAAAGTAAAGAAATCCTGTTCATTCCCTAAGTCTTTAATAGGAAATTTTTCTTCAAGCAATAAAACAAACCTAAATTAAGCAATGGACTAAAGTTTTCTAAGGATGTGAGCAATGAGTTGGTCTAGAAGCCAGTAGTGTACTCTAAACTTTTGAGTGGGTAATGGTAAGTTTATTAGACTCGGATTCTTTGCCAGCTTTACCGTTAATATTAAAGTACATATCCTCCTTCCACTTCCTTCAACTTCCGCATCCATTATAGGAGAATAAATCTCGCAGTTGATCTAAACACTATTCCAATATACTTTGTACCGTGTCATTCAGTTACAGTGTAATTGAAAATGACAGGTTTAAAAAAAAAAAAGACAATAAAAATATATTTTTTTACATAAGCAGCAGCGATATGTCCTCTTATTTTTCTTCGTGACTATTGAGGCACTGGAACGTCATAGAGAACTGTTTAAGGACATAGCACGGATTCTAATTGGAAGGGAAAAATTCGACAACTAAATTTTGAAAATCACCTCCCCCTTTGTTTTAGTTTGGTTTAAGTTTGTTTTAGTGTAAATCAGGATAAAGGAGGCATTCATTCCCAAAAGAGGGCGGGGGTAATGAATATTTGTTATGTTTAAAATTCCCATCTCAAAGCGAAGATGGGTCTCCCAGTGCTGTATATTAAAAGCGATAACAATAGATAAAGAGTATGAGTTGCCACCTGGCAAAAATGGATAGAGAGTATGGGTTGTCACCGCTCGTTTGTAAGCATAATATTTCTAAGTTGGGAGAAAAATATAGATATATTGTTCAGTTTATTCACTTTATTCCACTTGCAGCAGATATGCTGCAGATACAGGGATAAATGTCTCACAAGTAGCACTGACGTTACGTGAAGTGTAACTAATAACAGTAATAATTCCGAGCGCATATCAGGTTAGTTTTTTTTTTGAAGCTGGTTAAAAAAAATATTTATAAAGTGACTTTATTACTGCTCACTAGGCGTTTTAATTACAAATAAGTGGATGTGGAGCTATATTAAAGTTTTGATTTAATTAGAGGAAGGAAAAAATTAGAATAATCAACGATTCCTAGAGTTGATCTCTTCGATGGCTAAAATTCAATCAGTTTGACTCATCTAGTTGCAGAACGAACATTATTATAAAAAGTACTAAGTTTTTTTTTCTATGATTTTGTTTCGTGTTTTTCAATGAAACAAATTTTCTTGTCTTTCAGTGCTTCCATTTCTCTCATATTTGCAGATGTAGACGGTATATTCATATCCATATTTTAAAGGTTTAAAACAAGACAAATTTATATTGAAATGATAGATTCTAGGAAGTATAAGACTCTTATCTATCAGGGGATCTATCAATTTGGCCTGAGCAAACAGGAAGAAACAGGAACTATTAAATACATTTTCCAAATTTCGCCATTAACTAGACTCGACTATATACTTAAGGTCAAGGTTTTGAAGGTAGTATATAGCCTATTTGTAAATATTAATGTAACAAATATCAAAAAGTGTAATGGACCCACGTTTTTCGCTTTTTTATATTAATAACGAGGATAAATTGATTAAAAAAATTATCTGCTCAAAATAAATAGCGAAGGAACAAAATATAAGCTATGCATTAATATGGTTGTATTAAAGTTAATGAAAACATAAATCTTAAAATTTTTCACGTACCACGAAAATACTTATTTTTTCTGACTACAAATATATTACTTTTATGACATAATTTTTACTATGTAGATCTTCAAAATTATATTTAACTTTTTAGTTCTGTTCCCATAAAAAAAGTGAATGTGAGGTATTGAAATGTCATAAAACCACATATTGGAAGAACATTTGATTATCTTTCGGTAAACAACCCATAGGGCTTTGCCCCTTGGTGTATAACCAAAAACTAAGAGGTTTAGCATAGCAAAACTTGTGAAACTTTGAGCTTACTTTCTAAAGCCTGTAATTTGGAAACAACTTTAAAAAACATCTTTGAAAATTCTGGTTTTGACGCATGAATATACCGAAAATGAATGAATAATATCAATTAGCCTAGTAACAACGATGAAAAGTAATATACATGAATACAATCATCTGTTTTGTTTTACAGCATGATGTCGGAGGTCCTCTCACCACCTTGATGGATGGAAAAGCATATCTTGTGGGGGTGGTGAGCACTGATTTTGCTTGCGGATTGCGACAACGACCTGGCATTTATGAGAATGTAGTGCAACACCTCGAATGGATTGAACCTATAATAGTGAACTAAGTAACCTAGTGATTTTACTCCCCCAATTTTGTTAAAATGATCATCAGTTATTTGTTTTGTTTTCTGTTTTTTTGTTTTGTTGTCTTTTTTTTGTGGTTTTGCTAATGGATCGTAGAAATGGATTGATGTCAGCTATGCTTACAGGCCATTGTGGCTACTCAAAAAGAATAGTTTTAAAGATGAAAGGAACTGTTCGATTGATAGGCTCCATTCGACTAATTTGTCAAGGTTGAGAGAAAATTTAGGTTGAGCTCAAGGGTGCATCTGGGACTTTCGTTCGGGAGATGGGTTAAAAAAAAACCTTAAAAGAACGTATCAAAAATTTGTTTGTGTGTATAATTGTTACTTTTTTAAAAGTATAATAAAGATTCTGGTGAGTGGAGCAAAATGTGGTACCAATTTTTTAATAAGTTAATTTTTTAAAAAAATCTAAGAAAGGAGTTTTCAAAGAAAGTAAAGACCGTATTAAACCTAAGATCAGCAGAAATAACAATCTATAATGAATCAAACTCAAAACG
Source organism: Artemia franciscana (assembly GCF_032884065.1). Taxonomy (NCBI): domain Eukaryota; kingdom Metazoa; phylum Arthropoda; class Branchiopoda; order Anostraca; family Artemiidae; genus Artemia; species Artemia franciscana. Next base: position 20,157,861 of record NC_088872.1, on the reverse strand, counting down.
ACCAGAAATTATTATTCAAGAATAAATGGAAACCATAACGAACAGAAATTAAATAGCAAATAAAAGCAAACCAACATAGAACTTAAATTGAATAATACAAATCAAGCTTAAAACCCACAAATATCTTTTACTAATAAAGAATAAATAAAACCCAAAACGAACAGAACTTTAAGAACCAATCGTACCAACAAAATATACAAAAGGTAACATTTGAATAACTGAATAAATCTTAAAAGAAGTAAAATTTAAACTGAATATGTAGATCCAGCTTAAAACAAACAAATATATTTAACTATTAAAGAATAAATAAAACCCAACAAAATCAGAAATTAAATATACAATGAGAGCAAACAAACATACTACAGCAACTAATATAAATGAATAGAAAAATTTTAATCCTAGTAAACCTTAAATTGAATATTCAATTTAAATTGTGAACGATTCTCTGAAAGGATTTTGTGCAGATTATGTTTGTCTACAATATGAGGGATTTGGTACTCTAATGAATACCAGGCCCTTTCTTAATTTAATCAGAAATGTCTTGGAGTGAACATGGACAGAAGAGACAAGGAGCACAGGAACCGTAAATGGAATTATAACTTTTAATTTCACTGTATTATCATCTGCAAAAAATCTGCGAAGGATTCTTCAGGAGGTAGGCATCTTGATAAGTCATAAACGTAAATTAAAAGTAATAAGGGCCCTAGCACTTATCCCTATGTGACATAAATCATCAAGAGAACTAAGGCAATATACATGCCCATTGACATGAATTTTTCGGCCATATGAGAAACGATTTGAATGGTTCTTGGCCTTTACCTCTAATGCCTATATTATTGGTTTTTCAATTATAATTGTGTGGTTTGTCGTTTCAAAAGATTTTTTTTGTGTCATAACACTGCGAGATCATTTAGAGGATCATTAATCCTCAGTAAAATTGCAGCAATAGCTTATTTTGTTGAATAGCCCGACCTGGATCCAAATTTACTCTTAGATAAGAAATTTTGTTTCTTAAAATGTTAAAATATTCAATTTTCGGGCTAATTTTCACAGTTAATGCCGTAAACGTTCTTTCATCACCCAAAAATACTGTTGCCTTGTGTTTGGTTTCTGGTTCTCAGGCTATTTGCCAGTATCCCGCTGTCTGGCCAAAACTAGTGTGATATTTCCATCCATTGCGAATCTAATATCGTATCTATCAATGGTAATTTGATCACATCTTTCGCTGTATCTGCATTTTGGGGCCTAAAGACAACACACCATCTCGCCGTACTATATTTATCAAAAAAAAAAAACATTCGCTAACTCCGTCTTTAATGACTCCCTGTTGTTCCATTTCATTGATTTGGTTATTAAACCATGATCTTAGACGGTAGGGAGTCATTTATGGGAGTTTTTTGATTGGTGGTCCTTGCGCTAGTATTTTGTGACTAATCAGGTGTGTTAACCCTTAATCAGCTTTATGTCTTTCAAAAGTCCACTTTTAGTCCTATAAAATATTTCCCACTTGGGTTTTAATATTTTATGGTAAATGTTCTAAATTAAACTGTTTTATGTCATTAATTTTTGTCATTCCGTGATTTTCTTGTTACTTTGGTTTCGGTGAGTTTTTTTCCTGGCTTGTAAATCTTATGCTTAGTTTTGGACTGTTTCGCAATTTTATATCTGAATTTAAAAATATATCTGTGGTTCAATATATATGTGGTTCATTGACCTACATGATTTTTTGTGCTTATTTCTCATCAACAGTTGGTCTATGATGCGAAATCAAGCAAATCTGAAAACAAATCTGAAAAGTTTTCTTATGTGAACTAAGGCTATATCTGACCCTATTAAGGTAGTACGGATGCATTTCTGAGGGTCGCTATTTGTATATTTGCAATCAATATTGCCTCTTAACACCGAATCCAGATACACTAATTGCTACCCTCACAAATTTGTCCTAGTAATCCCTGATTGGATTCGATATGGCCCCTAGGCAATATATAATGGCTGTTTTTATTCATATACACAATTTTTGTGCTTATTTTTCATCAACAGTTGGTCTATGATGCCAAATTAAGCAAATGTGAAAAAAATCAGAGAAGTTTTTATGTGAACCAGGGCTATATCTGACTCTATTAAGGTAGTACGGGTGCGTTTCTGAGGGTTGCAATGAGTATATTTGCAATCAAAATTAAAATACCCATCGAGTGATGAGTTCCTTGTCTGAGCAGTGAAGTAAATGAAAAAAATGAAAACTTGTGACAAATTTAATGATTTTTTTTTGCAGAAATTTTCCATTTTCCTAGATTACAAACGAAAAGCGGAGAAGACATTAAAGCGCTTATGCTATTATTTCCTTTTTGAATTTTTGGAATTTTTTACAAAATTATTTTCAAATCTTTCAATCAATTTTCAACTTTGTCATATTATTCTATAATATCTATAAAATCGTTGTAAGACTTGCCCAAGTGAAAGCTTATAAATCTGATTTTCAGCCCTTCTCTATCAGTTACGATGAAGAAGAATCCCCTAAAGTAAAGTTTGAGGTTTGCTTACTAGATCAAACTTTGAGTCCATCAGCAAGAGAATAAAAAAATAAGAAAATTGTATTTCATGATTTTTAGGCACGGGAGATGGAACAGTCATTTTAATCCCCTTCCCACTTTTGATTATGGTATTTTGTCTGGAACCCTTTTCATTTGCCGCTCTTGCTCCCATTAGCCCAAGACTGTTTTTTAAAAGGAAACCATTTTATCCTATTAAATTTATCACAACCTTAAAATTATCATTACTTATTATCTACCATTTCAAAAGGTATAATCTATGAGGGAAGTTAGGTAGCATACAAGACAAGTTACATCTATTTAAGAGCGGGGGAATAATTGGCACAGCCTTAAAAAAAAATACAGAAATTAGAGGAATAATATATTCTCTAAGTCCAACCTGACTCTTTAATATAATAATAGTAGATGGTAATAAGCTTACCTAAGCTACGCCTGTCAGATGATAGATTTTCTTCAAGCAATAGTTTCGGCAGGACCGTCATCATCAGGCTCAAATTCGAACACCTGACATCCATTACTTAGATTAGGTTTAAGTATTATTTATCATACAATTATGATAAATAATGGAATACAGAATAAACCATTTAAAAATTCATAAGATTAAAGGAACACCGACTGACGGAAATTTGAAGAAGAAGTGGTGATCAAAAGTGTTCTCAACTAGGGGAAGGGCAATCTTTATGTTCTATTGACTTTAAAAAAAAAATACCAAAAAACGGCGCTATTTAAAGAAAAAGAAAAACCGTATTTTTAAAATCAAGGATGGAGAGGGGCCGACAAACTAATCAAATAGGGAATCGCAGCCGCTCCTGCTTACCAATCCATTAACGTGCTTGTGAGAATCTTAGTATTTAAAAAAGCATGAAATCGCAGCCCCATGTGTATCCTATCCAATTGAAAACAACCTGTTTTTTTCTAATATTTGAAAATTATGTTTTGCCCCCCTTCTTTTAAGCGAAGAAAAACAGTGTTCTAGAGATTGTTTATTTCAAAATCAGCAAAAAAATGAAAAAAAGGCATTTTGATACCCATATTTTTGACATTTTAACAACAAAAGCTGGGACGTAGATGGGTCTCTCCTTTTAAAGATTTTTCAACTCGTTTTGTTATATAGAGGAAGTTCAGATTTTCTAATAACTGAAAAATGCGTATATATTTATTAGAATACAAATAACATACTGTATCCGCTTGATCACCACATAAACTTGTAGAAAAAAGTTGCCTCTTTCGTATATTTAGACGGACCTCTTCGATTTTGAATACTTTTTCATTTTGAAAAAAAAAGACAGATTCGTCCATAGTTTTAAGACATAACAGATTAAATTAGTTTCAATGCAATCAATATTAAAAGTAATGGAAAATGATAGCAAAAAAGTGTTTCTAAGGCAATACTTTGTACATATTTCCACTGAAAACCATGTTGTGACCAAGATGGACTCAAGATCGCACAAAGCCTCCATTCAATACTGAAGGTCCCAGGGACTTCCTTCTGTCTGGTTCTAAGCTGGCTTAAGCACTTCGATGTAGACCTGACAAGATTTGTTGGAACCTGTCCTACAGGACGGAACGTCCTACAGACTTTTCCCGAGGCCAAACTAATTTAAGCGATTATAGAAATTACTGCTTGGAATGTTATGACGTTAAAAACTAACTATTGTATCGACTTTTTCACCGACGAGTTCAGACGGTTCGAGCTGGAATGGTCCAGAGTTTCAGAAACTCATATCCTAGAGATAGAAAAAATTAAATTAGTTGATATAGACTTTGTTCACTGAGGTAGGAAGGATGAGACACATTGATGTGGAGTAGGGCTCATGATGAAAAGGGAAGCTGCAAAGTCTTATTAGGCTGGGAAGGTATTAATAATAAAATACTAATCGCTCATTTTATGACTAAAGCGTAGGGTATCAGTCATAGTAGTATAAGCCCCTGTAGAACCGACTGACACATATAGTTTTGACTCCAATGAATTAAATTTAGAGTTACAGGAACAAACAGGCTTGATCCCAGGTAAGAATATGGTGTTTCTATTAGGAAATTTTAACTTCCCGGTCGGTAGAAGTAGGGATAGACAATATCCTGGCCTAGGTAAAGTTGTTGGGTGAAAACGAAACAGCAATGGCTACAGACTGCTGCAATTTGGTAGGCAGAAGATTCTAATAACAATCTAGTTATGACCAATACTATATTTGGTCATAAAATAATCCATAAGTTAAATTGGTATTCACATGATGGTAACACATCTACTATTAATGATTATCTTATTGTGATCCGAAGACCGAAAGCATCAGTATAAGATACTAAAGTATATAAGAGTGCTTTTATTGATGTTAAAATTAAAAATCACCATCTAGTAGTTTCTAGGGTTAATTTAAAGCTGAAGGGAAGCTACCTTCTGGAAAGTTGTGAGTTTAGCAAAAGTAATAGAGTAATTGTTGCTTCTGCCCCATCTATCTCCCCCCACTTAATTTACATCATTTTTAGTCCATTTTACATCATGTTAACATCAAATATTGCACATTTTGGACTTTTTCTATCCCTACACTCAAAATGAAAACAGGTACTTGAAAATCAAATTTGGTCTCGTTTTATATTTTTTCACAATATAAAGACGGGTTCTAGACCCCCACTTGATAGCCATATTAATTTACCCCATTTTCGATTGAACTAATGACATGTTAAATGAAACATTCCGACATTTTTACAATTTTCTATCCTGGGCTTTAAGGTCAAAACAAATCTCGTGAAATAAGAATTTAATGAATTTTTTAAATCATAGTTTAATTATATTCCATTTTTTCTATGCTACTGATAAAATGTAATAATATAACATGACTTAATATTTAGATTATAGATCGATATCATTATTTAACTAATTTATATTATCTTTATTTTTTCTTTCAACATCCTTTAAAATCATAAATTTATCAAATTTCTTATATATCTTTTCAAGACCAGCTGGTTTAGAATCAAAACATTTAGGTGCAAATGGATCAATCATTTCACCTTTAAAATCGATAATGATAACGATTTACTTTAAATATTTAGTTGTAACACATTTCATTCCTTTAATTGTGTATTCAAGTCCAATTTCTAAATCTTCTTTCTTAATAGTTCGATTATAATTATTTTCCATCCTTATTTCGCTTACAAGTTCCTCCATTTGCTAGTAAATAATCTTATGAAGCAAATTTTCTGAATCCGAAATAATTAACTAATTTATATTATCTTTATTTTTTCTTTCAATATCCTTTAAAATCATAAATTCATCAAATTTTTATATATCTTTTCAAGACCAGCTGGTTTAGAATCAAAACATTTAGGTGCAAATGGATCAGTCATTTCACCTTTAATATCAATAATGATAACGATTTTCTTTCCATATTTAGTTGTAACACATTTCATTTCTTTAATTGTGTATTAAAATCCGATTTCTAAATCTTCTTTCTTAATAGTTCGATTATAATTATTTTCCATCTTTATTTTGCTTACAAGTTCCTCCATTTGCTAGTAAATAATCTTATGAAGCAAATTTTCTGAATCCGAAATAATTTCACTTTTAATTACCTTTGGCTTTCTTCCTGGAATTCTTTGACCGAGTGAAAGAATTTTGGAAAGAAATCATAACGCGTGTCAGAGAAAATTTGAGTAATGACGCGTTGTTTGGCTAGATGGTGTTCCTTAGCATTCTATGAAAAAAAAAATTTGTATTCTTAAAACTTAAGAGAATATAGTGCAGAAAGTAAGAAGGGTTTTATTTATGTGTTAAACTTTACAGACTTTACGAAATGTTTATATCCATTTAATTTTACTCGTTTCAAATATTTTTCACAAGGAAAAACCATGATGTTTTCCGTAGTTTAATTTCTAGTTTAATCGTTTATTCATTAGTCAATTCGCCCAATCTATGCATAGCAAGTAATTATAAATAAAATGAATAAGCAGTTTTAAAGTCAGCCCTTCTTTCCACTACTCTTTGATATTTTTCAAGTTTTTCAATCAGAACTGTCACAAGACTCGAAGAAGCAAAGGGTATCACAGAAAAAGAAAATAAACCTGAAGCATTAAACATAAACTTAAATACTAAGAAATCTTTACTAACATTTCCATAAAATTTAAAACTTCTAAGATAAACAAATAATTTCTTTTTTATTTTTTCTTCAATTAATATTTGAAAATAAACTTTAGCTAAAATTCTGTTGATCCATTCCCTGAAATATTCTTTTTATATAATCAAAACACAAAAGACCACAATTCACATCTTTAAAATTCTGAACTTGAGTAGAATGATAGGCAATTTGTTTATTTGAAGTTTTTAAGTTTTTGACAATTTCATTTTCAGGTTGTATTCCCAAAGAATCACAAAATTCTACAAATTAGTACTTAAGATCATTGAAATAATAAGTCCAATGCGTCCCAGGCATTGCCATGCAGTTATAATTGACTACACCAACTTCTTTTTTCTTGTCTTTTACTTATTGTGTTATCTTGAAAAAAAACTCGAAAATAAGGAATGGGACCTAATTCATTCAGCATATCAATATTTGTCAGGGTTATCATGTGATTTTGGTTCTTTCTCACGTTCCAGGTTTCTTGGAAGCAAGAATTGTTTGCAATGTGAAATATCATCTTCAATAACTTTTCCGGGTTTTCCAAGTTGTTTAGGTGCTCTAACCACTTCTACTTGTATTTTCTTGGGTCTACCACGTTCATTGGGAGCTTCAACAACCATTTCCGATCTTGATCCAACAATTATGTTTGTGCTGGGTAATTTTAAACCTCGACGTTTCGGTCAAATTCCCTGTAATGATAAACCATCACTTTTTAGCGTTTGAAGAATGAGTAATTTTATTAACAATTTTCTCTCCAGAACACGCACCTAATGCAGCTACACAACTTGTAAGAGCAGTTTTACCTATTGCAACTGCTTAACATTTTAAAAATTGAAATAATCCACAATTTTGAATCAGTTGAAATGTGATATAATTATATAGACATCTTTATTCTTTATTTTTCCTTGCTCAATTTGTTTAATTTGCTTTCTTTTAAGATATAGTTTGACAGGTTCTTTGCCAAACATAATATTTTCTATTCGAATTTGGCAATTTTCTTTTATCTTAAATTATCTGTTAATTTTACTTTTTGGAGAGGAGATAAATGAATTGTGTATTCAATAAGGTCAGCTTAAAATTTATTGAGAAAAGATTAAAACGGTAATCTTGGATGATTTTGAAGTAGTTTTTTGTAGGATAAATCAATAACACATCCTTAATTTTAACTTTTATATTTTTCAATCTTAATCGCCTGTCTTTTATGAACTAATAGTTTAACAAGTTCTCGTTCATTCACTTTTGTATGCGTTACTCGAGCTTTACATTTGTGTTTGGCATCGAAACACGGTTTAATTTTTGTTTTTGAATGTCTGATAAATAAATTATATATTCTTTCAAATAATGAGATAATTGTTTTTTATAGATTAAACTGCAAGGTAAAGATTTTTGTAATAGTATTTTCAAAGAACTTCAAATTCTTGATTTTTGTTTCAACCTTCCTTTCATTCTCTTTTGAAATGTTTCATCAGGATCTTCTAAAAGTATATTTACTATAGTATTTTCGATATTTTCCAAATGTTCGAATAACTGCATAAAACCCTTCGATTATACCAATTACGTTAAAAAATTGATAGCATCTGCAACAATTTTTGGGTTGGCAACATTTGCAATTCTTCTAATTTCTTTAGTAATATCTTCCTTTGTTATTTTTAATATATATTTTTTAATATTCCTTTCAGTTCAGTTCATTTCATTCGGATTTATTCAAAAAATTATAAAAATTCATAGCATACGTAGTCTCTCTAGTCTCTCGTCTCTATGCAAAAATGCATGCTGAGTCCCTTATCGCCACAAAACTTATTACGCACTATGGCTTTCCATCCACTCCTTGATACAACCATGGCCCCTACCAATAAAAACATCCTTACAACTTCCCGCATTTTCAGCCAGTAGCAAACCACACCAACTCCCACACAGAAAATACTCAATAATGGCTAGAATTTCTTATCTTTTTTAATTACTTCATTCAATTTAAACTATTTCAAAACTAAATAACTTTTTATTCTCTTGTTGAAAGAACCAAAGGAGCTCCTACCTTTCGGTTCAAGCGGTAGGGTATTGTAAACCTTAGTGCAGGTGATGTCAGGCGAAAAATCCGACCTCACTGTTGGCGTATGTCGAATATGGACATTTGCAAATAGTCTTGCGATTGAAAGCTGCTGTTTGGCTACCAAACGGAATAGAATCCTAAAAAGCCGTTGACATCAACTCTAGTCAATATATTGCCAGGTGATTGACAAATTTTAGAATTTTGGATAATATCTTTCCTTAATTTCAGCTTGTTTCGGATTTGATTTATAATAATTTCTTGTTTCAAATCGTTTGACGTTGAAAGATTAACTGGATCAGCTGACTGATGAAATTAAGTCAGTCTATTAATATTCTCAATTTATTACTGATTTGAAAGAATTTTTATTAACAACTTCATCCTCGAAATCGTTTAAAATAATTTTCATATATTGTGAATTCATAAAATCATTCTCTGATTTTGAATCACCTAGGTTAGTTAATCTTTTCAATTTTTAATCAAGATTACCGTAATCATCCTGTGATCTGCTTTCGTTACTTGTATACTTTAGAGGTTTACTTCCTAAGCTTCCAAATTTATTCATTTAGCATCGAAAGTCTTTAAGCAAATATCCAAGTTTTATCTGCACTTGGTAGATTCATCATTTGTTTTCAAATTAATTATTAAAGATGTATGATTCTTTGTTGCTTGATTAAAATATTTGATAAAATTTCCTTTTCAAGTCAAATGAATGATTTGTCTGGTTCTATCAATTTTCTGAAGTATCAAATTTTTCTTGGAGGTCAGCATTAATATTTTCATAAAAACCCTGAGTTGGAATATTATAAATAAATTTATCCGTATTTATATAAAATAAGTCAATGTTTTACCTATATTTTGATTTCATGTATTCATAATGAAATTCAAACATCAGTAACTTAGATAATTTTAAAACGGTAAATCCAATATAAATAGGTTTATCTAGATTTCTTTTTTATTTTGTCATTCTGGCTACCGAGAAATTCTCGCTAAAGATTATTTCTGGTTTAAAATTATGTTTTTTAATTATTTTTTGTCTTTGTTAATCACTAGATATGATTTCAATACTTGCTTTTTTTTTTAACATTTCCATGGTTTTCCCAAGACAAGTAATATTCATGAGTTTACAAAAATCATTCTCGAAATCATTCATTTCCTTTTGTCGTAATTTATTATTATGATTGATATGTTCCTTAATAGGGTGACTGAGTAAATACTTGCATTCTATGAAATTTTCAATACTAAGCCAAGTTTGAAATAAAATTCAAAATTCTTAAAAGGCACAACATAATTTTGTTTTATTTAAAGTTGTAATTAATGTATATTGAAAAAGCTCAAGAGCTAATGGTAAATCCTTGTGTAAATTGTCTAATTCCCTCATATATTGAAAATCAACTTCGTAAATGGCTCCTACATTATCCTTATTCATTTCTGATTGAAAGTAATCTTTGAAGTGTTGGTAATAGTCTAAGGTGTTTTTTTCTTTTAAATGGTCAGGTATATTAATAATGGTAAAGTCTTTTTCAGGTAAATTTTGTGACATTGCCACACTATATAGTTTATTACCATCTAAATACATTAAGTAAGTTGAAGGGTGTGTTTTTTAGTTTATAAAATTTTATAAGTTTATAAAGTTTTTTGTTTATAAAGTTTTTTTATATGCTTATTGTATTTTTTGCATATCTTTTCATACATTAAAATACACCTCCTCTCATTTTCAGTAAAGGTATACAAATCTTCGTCAGAAAAATGGAATTTCAGCATTAGAGTGTTTCAGAAGAGCTTCATATGCTAGTCCTGGTGCTGAGAAGAACTGCAGTGGTTCTAGTTTATAATTGTTTAAACATACATTTCTAAGTTTTCGATGACATCTGATAAAATAAAAACATCACTTTTTAAGTATAATTTAGTTTAATCTAATAGTTTTTTACATTTAAACAATATCTAAAGGGATTTTGTTCTTATATTTTCTTCTTCAGAAATATATTTTCCTGTTAATCTAGACTAAAACTTACGTATTGAATGCGTCTATTACTTATTTCATTTTGTACCATTTATTTTTCATAGCTATTAATGTGTTCATAGGGATATATCCCTTTCTTTATTATATCTATGAATTCTTTAGTATTTTGAAATATATCAGATGTATCCATAAAATTAGTTCTTAAGCAATTGCAATTTAATTTACATTTGCGTTTAGCTAAATTTTCAGGAAGCCTATCTAACGATAAACCCATAGGACGGAGCGAATATATGAAATGCATTTCGTATTTAGTTTCATTAACAGTCATTGTTATATATATATATATATATATATATATATATATATATATATATATATATATATATATATATATATATATATATGTATATATATGAATATATGTATATAAAATTCTCCACTGAATCAAACTTACCGTTATTAGGTACTAATTCTCTAAGAAATAAATAAGAGTCATATTTTGAGAAATTATACATTATAATAGGGATTTGTATATAAATTGTAAGGTTGTTATTACAATCTGCATGAGTAAATCTAAGTATAGTACGAATCTTATGGTGGTGATCTAAATGGAAGTTATAATCTTCTATTTCCCTTTACAAATATGACATCTTTTACTAGTTGTATTGTTCTATTTTGCTTTTACTTGTTCTTGTGTATAACCATGATATTTCTGTCTATTTTCATTGACATTGGCTATTTCTTTATCCACTTCTGTTTAGTAGTTACAAAAAGCTCGCTAGTATCTTCACCAAAGTATTTATGATATTTTCTTTTTTGCCGTGTCAAAAGAAGAACATATATGGGATCTTTTTTCAAATGGGTTTTGCTCAGCTGCTTTAATTGCTTTTAACCTTTCTTTTGATTAAATTCTGTCTTATACGATTCAAAATCGGTTATAATACAATAGGACACTTTCATTTGCTTAGTTATATTTTCAAACTCAATTTTAGATCCTACTTTTGGCAAAATAATGTCAACATCTCCACAATTTTCTTTTCAATCATGCTTTGAAAATTTTCTGTTCATTAAAGTGTCTTCCGGAGACTGTACATAGACTAATATTATGAGCATTTTTAGTTATTTGCGATGCAAGTCATCCACTTCAATCTTTAATTAAACAAAATGATTATCAGAACAGAGTAGATTAATGAAATGTGTAGCAATTTTTTCATTGATTTTGGTTTTACGAATATGAGCTCTAACTACTTTACTTTCACTTATTTCAAATTAAAAAATTTTAATATTATATTTTTTTCAAATGTATAAATATCTTGAATATCAACAGAAAATTTAGTAATCCCTTCAAATTCGAATTCATTTTTAATAGATCTGTATTTTGATAGTCTTTCAATATTTCTAAAATTCATTGGTGAAGATATGTGAGTATTGACAAATGAAATCATTTACTATCATTATTTTTATATTACTGCAAGTTTGTTTATTTCTTACAAATTCAAGTAGCTTTCTTTATAGGCGTCTCCCAAATAATTTTGTAAGCTTGTCATTCGATAATTTATTCCATCGAATATCATAAATTGTAAGGCTGATCTGGGTGTATTCTCTATGACTATTGTATGTATATTCCTCTGATTACTATTTAGTTGGCTTTTTTCAATTTTACTTTTTTTCTTTATTGAAAATCAAGGAGTAACAATGATAACTAATAAATTTGAGTTCTTCATTATCCCTTAGAGAATAAAATATTACACTGTTTTTAAATTGAACTCTCTGCAACTATCTCTATCATTCATTTTTTGTAAATATCTAGCAACAGAGTCAAAAAGTGGTCCAAAATCAACTTCTTTTGAATTTATTGAAATATTAGCTCTAAATTTTTTTCTCTAATCCATTGAATGCTTGAACTATTATTGTGTTCTTTATCTTCAAACATATACTCTGGGATATCTGTAACTACACTTGCTTTTTTATTTATATATAAATTCAATATATCAATATTCCTTTCTTTTTTTAACACACTCTCTACCAGTTTTATTTCGAACAAATTTCGATCTTGATCAACATGCTTATTATTGATTTCTATTTTGGTGTTAAAATAACTTTTTACTTTATTCTTTACTTCATTATAATTTCCAACAGTTGAAATATTTTTTGATTTAATAAATTTTTGAAGTTTAGAATCATCTTTATCTCTTACACTATTAAATTGCAGTTTTAAATCTGAAAAATTTTCTTTTCTTTAATGTCATTTTCTAATTGTACTTTTGATTCATAATCAATATTGAAGTGATGCTGACTTTTGTCTTTTTCTCTTTTTATATTTCATGACCAATAAATATAGTAATCGCACATTCATATTTATTATTAAGATGATGATTTATGGTATTAAATATTTTAAGGTTTATGCCAATAGTCTTTAATTCATGATCTTCGGCAAATGACTGCTTTTCATTATTGTATAATGCTGCAATGGATTTTTATCTCGACGAATTTGGATTTTCGTTTTAAACATGTTTTAATCACTTCTTCAATCTCAACCGTTTATTAGGAGCTGATTTTATTAAACAAATTTCCAAATCTTGAAAATAGTCAAGTCTTAAAGAATTCTCGAGACTTTCTTGAGAACGCAAACAATCTGTTAGTCTTTATTAAAAAGTTTAATAATTTATATTTGTACAATAGTTTAAATATGTAATAAATGGTGATTTATTGTATGCAATTTAAAAACATAACTGTAATCGAGTCTTTAACTCGGGCAGTTTTTCAAAAGAAATGAAGTGCCAATGATTAAAGGTATTTGTACATTTTGTGGTTGTAATAAGAGAATGTTTTTTAAAGAAGCAATGAGCGAATACCCTGGATAAAAGGAAGTAATATTCGTACAGTCAATAGTAGCATAGAAAACAAACTTTTAGAACTCTATTATTCAACGTTTCAGGGATCGATGATTTACATTGAAAATTAAAAGAACAGGGTTTTACTGTATAAAACCTAAAATCAGAGAAGTTTTGCAAAATCAAAATAGTTATTCTGTACATCATCCAGATTATCATACTTCTAATAAAGATATGTTTTAATTTATAGTTTTGAAGATTAGAAACATGCAAATTTGATTAATATGCAATAGCATTAAAGTGGAAATAATAATTTTAGTTATATTCTTACAGCCATCGAATGTTTTAGTAAATATAAATGGTGTATTCCTTTAAAGGATAAAAAGGGTAAACCAGATTATCAATTTTTTTGCAGATTTATTTAAAAACAGAAAACAAGAAAATAGAAAACAGATAAAGATGAAGAATTTGTTCCAAAAAACGTTCAAGTATTGTTTAGTAGTCATGCATTGGTTCTCATCTGAAAGTGAACTGAAAGCTGCAATTGTGAACGGTTTAACAGAAAAATCAAAGAGAAATTACGAAAATATTTTACTCATAACAGCACACAATGTTGGATAGATATATTACCCTCTTTTGTTGACAATTATAACAATGCTTATCATCGATTTGCCAAAATGAAACCAATAGAAACGATTAAAAACGGAATTTAAAACAAGGTGTATACAGATTTACTTCCTGCATCCAAAGTTCACAAATCATCCATAAACAAATACAATGTTGGTGACTTGGTTAGAATCAATAAATGTAATGATGTTTTTTTACGCAACCAAAGTGTATCAAATAGCTGCAGTTGAAATAGCTGCAAATAGCTACAGTATTCAGTAAATTCTTTCATTCTAAAAATGGATCCTATAAAGTTGAATACATTGTTAGCGAGTATAGAAATATGAAAAGTAGAAAAATACAAAGAAACATAGTTTAAAAACGTGCCTTAAAGCAAGCTGGATTTCATAGCTATGCTGAAAAGTTGGGTGCATCAATCGTTGAAGCAGAGGATAAAATAAAAGTATTATTGCTGATAAATTAAATGAAAATTACTCTAATTTAGAAATACGGTTCCAGCGACTGAATTAATCTTTAACCAACGCAGTAATTTATCAAGCAAGCAATCAAGCTCACTCACGTCAAACTATTTTACCCCCAAATGAACCAATAACCCAAATTTCATTGCTAATTTTGATTCTGGAATAGATAAAGAATTTTTGTGAGAAATCAATAAGGACTATGATACTAAAAGATTCATTTTGAAATGCTTAGTTTCTGTTATAACAATTGTTAATGTTTAAGAGAGGTAACAAATGAATCAGGAAACTTGATCAAAGCTATGGAGGAAATATGAAAGGTGTGAAATTTAGTGAATTAGAAAAGTCTCAGTTCTTAAAAGCCATAGAAGAAGGTTAAAAGCAATTAAAGATAACTTTGATGTTATACAATTTCACCTAGGAACTGAGATTTACATGAGTGCAAATGATACGATTAAAAAATTATATTTTTATTAGGCAGCATTATTTTTATTATATGTTTATTAGGCAGCAGAGCTGTCGGAAATATATTTGATGAAGTAAGAACTGAATCAATTGTCCTACTCGATTCATTATTCAAAATAAAATTATTAAGAAAAATGATTATAATACTTTTTACAACAACTATCTCAGAATATAAATTTTATGAAGAAAAATACTTTTCTAATAATTGATATTGACTATTATTGATGGTTTAAAAAGGGAAATCGAAAAGTCTAATGCAAGTCATCTGATCACGTTATATAAAACTCTGATTTTGAAATAGCTTTAATTCAATGTAAACTATGGTGTTCATGGTATCAAACAGTGCTGTCACTTACTTGAAGTACTTTTACTTGAAGTACTACTTAAGTAAAATTTTCCAATACTTGTACTTGTACTTAAGTATAAACTCTACGGTGTACTTATTACTTGATACTTAAGTAAGATTATGAAATACTTATTACTTAAGATACTTTCAATGTACTCGTTTTTCAAATACTTTACCTTTGACACGAAAATTTTATGTGTGTGTGCTTTGGCAATGTACAAGAAAACATCACCTTTAGATTTAGAGCAAAGTCAGATATAGCTTTTGTTTGTGTGTGCTTTGGCATTGTACAAGAAAACATCACCCTTTAGATTTAGACTTTTTAAACTCAGATATAGCTCCATGCCCTATTTTGGGATATGAAATAAGGTATAAAACATAATAAGCTATAAAAAAATTATAGTATGATTAACACTTGGTTTAATTTTTGTTTAACAGTTATATAAAAAAGAAAATTGAAATTATTTCACAGTTCACTGGTCGACACTGAGCTAAAATCCCTTGTTTTGTGCCAAATGTTGCATACTGTAGTCGATTTGGGCTTATATTTCTGAAATTAGTGTTTAAGTTTTGTCATCTCGTCAACTGAACGAGATTTCTACCATTTCATCATCTCCAGGACCATATTATTGGTAAAACTACTGAAGCTATGAATCTTTGCCCACCTAAATGTTGTCTGCAATAAACAAGTCTAGGGAATTTTAGCTTGATCCAACGCAGTGGTATTTTGTCAAATTCGTTCAAGAAAATTCAGGTATTCAGGCGAATCTGACTTCAGATTTGTCGCTCCATTCATAAGTTATAGGCCCTACCAAATTAAAGGAAAACTCAACTTTCTTAAGACTTGAAACCCTCTTTCCCTCGCCCTATTTGATATAGGGGTTGTGATACCAGAACTTGAAATGAGCACTGGACTTAGGCATCTTTGGTCTAGTTTTCATTCGGATCCGTCACTTCATCTGCCAGTTATACTAAATTAAACAGAAAGCTTAAATTTTTCAGGAATTAAAACCAACTCCCCCTTGTTAAATTTTAGCTAGGGTCTTTATCTCAAAACTTGATATGTGTCATGGTCTTAGGCCTGTTTGGTTCAATTTTCATTCAGATCACTTTAGTCGCAAGTTAATCTGAATTAAACTAAAATTTGTTATTAGCAGGTAAAGCCCTCTTTCCCCTGTTTTATTTGAGCTAGGGTATTCATCTTTCAACTTGATGTGTCTCATGATTCTTGGCACCAAATCTGGCCATCAAATTTTCATCCAAATCCAACCAGCGGTTCTCCCCCTAAACGTGATTACACCGACGGACGGACAGACAGACAGACAGACGGACGAATTTTGCAACGTCTTAGGTAGCCGTGTTGGCTGATTGGATCCAAAAAAAGGAAAACGATAGCATATCATCATCCAGGCATCATCACCTATTTGGATAGTGGGAAATATCCATCAAGATAGCTTTTTGAAATCTGTCTGTCTGACCGCTCGTCTGTGCAATCGAGTATAGCGGGAGAACCGCCAGTCAGATTTGTATTAAAATTGAGCTTAATTAGGGCGATGAAGCAGAACTGGGAGATTAGAAATTTCGTAGTTGGTGTTCATTGGTTGTGTAATCATTTTTCTTTATTTATGACATTAAGATTAGATTAGTGTTTTTTTTTTTTTGTTGCTGTTTTTTTTATGTCATGTAGTTTTAGTTTAGCATATAGTGTGAAACACCTTGTTTGGCTTACTCACGAATAAATACTTACTAGGGCGATGGAGCTTTAAGTGTTCAAAAAATTCGAGTTGTTCATTTAATTCACTGTAGCTAGCAAATGGAGAGAAGAATTTCGATGACAATTGAATAAAGATGCCTAAGAGTATGATGTGCATTGAGTTTTGGGATGGAGACCCAAGCTTAATTAGGGTGAGGAGGCTTTAAGTGCTAAAAAGTTGAGTTCTTTGTTTGACTCAGTTTAACTTGCGAATGAAGTAATGGATCTCAATGAAAGTCAAGGCAAAGATGCCAAAATCATAAGACACATAATGTTTGGAGATGAAAACCCTAGCTTAATTAGGGGGAGGGGGCTTTAAGTACTAAAAAAGTTGAGTTTTTCATTTAATTCAGTTTAACTTGTGGGAGAATCATGGATATCAGTGAAGATTGAACCGAAGGTCCCTAAGACCGTGACAGGCATCAAGTATTGAGATGAAAACCCTAGCTCAAATAGAACGTGGGGGAGTGGGGTTTAAGTGCTGAAAAAGGCCAAGCTTTTGGTTTAATTTAGCATAACTTGCCAATGGAGCGACGGATCCAAATGAAAGCTAGATCAAAGATAACTAGGATCAGGCTTCATATCAATCTCTGATATCACAAGCCCTATCTAAAATAGGTTGAGGGGGAGGGGGTTTCAAGTTTTAAGAAAGTCGATTTTTCCTTCAGTTTAGTAGGGCCTGTAACTACTTCCACCCATGGCTTGCCAAAATCCTGGAAATAACCCTTTTCCAAAATAAGTCATACTGAGGCCAACCTTCAACCAAATATTCCATCTCCTGAGAAAAATTACTTTGTATTTTTTTCACTTGGTATTTACCAAGTGACATACAGTGATAGCAAATTCTGTCGGTCTGTCAGTCCGGGTCCTGCTAGTTTAGGCACTTCCAGATAAGCTAGGACGATTAAATTTGGCAGGTGTATTAGGAACCAGACCAGATTAAATTTGAAATAGTTGTTTCCCGATTCGACCATCTGGGGGGGGGGAGTGGGAGGAAAAAATCAGATAGAATCTTAATTAAATTTGATATTTAGAAGGATGTCATGTCTCAGAGCTCTTATTTTAAATTCCTACCGGATCAGGTGACATCGGAGGGGGAAACCTAAAATCTTCAAAAATGCTTAGAGTGGAGGGATCAAGATGAACATTAGTGGGAAAAATAAGCACAAATCCTCGATACGTGATTGACATAAACAGAACGAATTCACTCTCTTTTGGGGAGTTGGGGGGAGGGTTATTCCTAAAAATTAGAAAAAATTAGGTATTTTTAACTTAAGAAGGAGTGATCAGATCTTGAATTTCATCGGATGAAATTTCATATTTAGAAGGACTTCGTAACTCGAATCTCATGTTTTAAATCCCGACCGGATCCAGTGTCATTGGGAGGATTTGGGGAAGGGCGGCCGAAAATCTTGAAAAACGCTAAGAGTGGAGTGATCAGGATGAAACTTGGCGGGAAAAATAAGCACAAGTCCTATATACGTGATTGACATAACCAAAATGGACTCACTCTCTTTGGGGCAGTTGGAGGGGGTGTTAATTCGGAAAAATTACAAAAATTGAGGTATTTTTAATTTAAGAGTGGGTGACCGTTCGGGAAGTATTTTTGAATTTGATATCAAGAAGGAACGCATGTCTCAGATCTCTTATTAAAACCCCGACCAGTTCTCGTGACATTGGGGGAGAGTTGGAGGGGGAAACTGGAAACCTTGGGAAACTCTTAGAGGGGAGAGATCGGGATGAAACTTGGTGGGTAGAATAAGGAAATGTCCTTACTGGACCCACCAGACTGGACCCACTCTCTTTCGGGTAGTTAGGGGGATCCCGTGCTTTGGCGAGTTTGTTACTTCTGGACGTGCTAGAACAATGAAAATTGGTAGGCGTGTCAGGGACCTACACAAATTGACTTGATAAAGTTGATTTCCCCGATTCAACCATCTGGGGGGGGGGGCTAAAGGGAGAGAAAAAATTAGAAAATTGAGGTATTTTTAACTTGCGAGTGGGTGTTCGGATCTTAATGAATTTTGATATTTAAAAGGACCTTGTGTCTCAGAGCTCTTATTTTAAATGCCGACCGGCATTAAGCCTCAGATTTTTCTTTTAAATTAATCAATTGATTCTTAGAATTTCGCTAGAGCTCATGCCATATGAGCTCTTGGCTCTTCCAACCTCGTCACAAGTGTCATATGAGCTCTTAGCTCTTGTTTTATTCCTTTTTTCTCAGAAGATTTCAGAGTTAGTCTCATGGTTTTGCCACTTCATGGTGTGAAAACTGCTGCTAGAAATAGATAGGTTTCAACTTCTGCCGTATTGTCTTCTAGTATATTTAAATGTGTGCTTGCATCGTGCATGTGTCCCCTTAAAAGTTCTGTTTCTTACGGTGTTATTGATTTGTCTTCTGTTGCATATGCAGACGACGTTCTTCTTGTTGCCCGGACTCGCCGTGGATTGCTTTCCAATTTTACTATATTAACCAATGAGCTATCTAAGATTGGACTGTCAGTTAATGCGTCTAAATGCGAGTTTATTTGTTCTAATAGCCCTTATGCGGTCGCTCCATTCGTTGCTGGGACTGCCATTCTGCCATGTTCTTCTTTAGTTAGTTGACTTGGTCTGTGTTTCGGTCCACCCCTCCACTACCTTTTCATCCTTAGTGAATCAAGCCGTAAAAAACCTACTCGTCGTTTACGGAAAAATATCCCAAAATAAAAGCCGTTACAACCGCAACGGTTTGTGCATGATTTATAACGCTTATTGCGCCCCTGTGCTTTTGTTTTTATCAGGCATGGCTCATCTATTTCGTAAGAAAAATCGCCATACTCTACGTGCGGTTTATTTCAGATATTGCAAATTCCTCCTCCGGGTTCCTAGATGGCACCGAAACAGAAATGTAATTGCTCGATTTGGTTTAATAAATATACCTTCTTGGATTCTGTCTTCCAGTGATGATTTATGTAAAAAGACGATCTACTTTATTTACGTTTACGAGCCTCTGCAGCCTTTTTTCCCATATTGATACTGTTTAATTAGTCTATGTTGTCTTTTGTCAGTTTGAATTTTTGTTTCTTGCTGTTTATCGTTTTTGTTTTTGTTTATTTATAATACTCCGTACTTTGTATTTTTTTTTATAATTTTACGGATAATAAAGTTCATTCATTCATTCATTCTGCAGTTTGACCAGCCGTATGGAATGCGTCTGAATAAGCGGGCTTGCTGCAGGCCGTGATTTTATAATATATGTTTGTAGGGAGTTTTACCGACCATCTGAATTGACTACACAGAATGCGGCTTGCTTGAGTGAAAACCAGCCAAAGGATATAGATGCCATACATTTTCATAGCATGTCTGAAATTTAACTTGAAAACTTGAGGTAGTTTCCTTGTAAAGGTGCCGAGGCCGAGACATGTCATCAAACTGTGAATCAAGACTTCATTTTCATACTCTTCTTTTCTTTCAGCAAGCTGAGAGCCAGCGATCTTTAGCTAGCTTCTAAAAGTGTGGATTTTTGCTGCTCCTTGTTATTGAGCTTTGATTTCTCTTATTAAAAAGTCTGCAACTGACTCACTTGGGTGCTTACTTTTAAATTTGTGTTTTTTTTTTTGTTGCTAAGGTTTTTACTTATTGAATCAGAGAGTGAACTACTTTATTGCCTTTTATCTGTTTTTAAGCCAATACAAAGTTTATTTTTCTACTTTCAATATTTTTTCCGTCATTCCGACAAGTTTCAGAATAACCCTGTATTTTTTCAAACGTGCCAGATTTGACTGAACACTAGTCACCAGAAGTTCAACTCTATGTGCACACCGGTTGAGAATCGGTTGAGATTATTTTTCGGACTTCGTTGGTTGTCTACCAGCCAAACAAGGGAAAAAATATTTTCAATATTTTTTTATCATTCCCACATGTTTCAGAATAACCGTGTATTTTTTTAAACGTACCAGATTTGACTGAAAACTAATCACCAGAAGTTCAACTCTACGTGCACTGTGTTAATCCTCTCAAATGATCTGTCTGATCCAATCAGGAGTCTTTTGACTGCACTTAATTGTTTTGAAAGTATTTTGCTTTTAAGCCGTTGTGTTGAAAATTGGCTCAGATTATTTTTTTGACTTCATCGGGTGTGTACCTGCAAACAATGAAAAACAATATTTTCAATATTTTTTCTATCATTTCCACATGTTTCAGAATAGCCCTGTATTTTTTCAAACGAGCCAGATTTGATCAAACACTAATCGTCAGAAGTTCAACTCTACGTGCACTGTGTTAATCCTCTCAAATGATCTGTCTGATCCAATCAAGAGTTTTTGACTGCACTTAATTGTTTTCATAGTCTTTTTCTTTCAAGCCGTTGTATTGAATATTGGTGAAGATTATTTTCTTGGACTTCATTGGGTGTGTACCAGCCGAACAAGGGAAACGATTAAAAACAACAAAACAGAGATTCTGGTTCTTGATTAAGGTTTCCAAGAGAGGAATGACAGGGGACATTTTATAGGCAAGGGAAGAGGCTAAGAAACCTTCAGAATGACTTTTAAAAAAGGTAGCATGGGCTTGATATAAGAAATATATATATAAATATTATATATATATATATATATATATATATATATATATATATATATATATATATATATATATATATATATATATATATATATATATATATATATATATATATATATATATATATATATATATATATATATATATATATATAAATAAGTTGTCTGTCTGTGGATGTGTGGATGGATCAGGTGACGTCATGTTTGTTCGCATATGACGTCTGAATTATTTCACACTAATACAAAAGAAGAAAAAAACTAAAAAAGGTAAAAACTACAAAAAAAACTAAAAAGAAAAAAAAACTAAAAAAGCTAAAAAACTAAAAAAAAACTAAAAAAAAGGTAAAAATCTAATAACTAAAAAAAAACTGAAAAAAATAAAAAAAGGCAAAAACTACAAAAAAAATAAAAACTAATAAAAAAACTAAAAAAGCTAAAAAACTAAAAAAACTAAAAAAAAACTAAAAAAAGGTAAAAAACTAAAAAAACTAAAAACTAAAAAAGAAAAAAACTAAAAAAAAAGGAAAAAACTGAAAAATAAAAGAGAAAAAGAAAACTAAAAAAATATGAATAAATATATATAAAAATAAGTTGTTTGTGGGTTATGTCTGTCTGTCTGTCTGTCGAGTGACGTCGTGTTTGTCCGCATATGACGTCTGAATTATTTCACACTAATACAAAAGAAGAAAAAAAACTAAAAAAGGTAAAAACTACAAAAAAACTAAAAAGAAAAAAAACTAAAAAAGCTAAAAAACTAAAAAAAAACTAAAAAAAGGTAAAAAACTAAAAACTAAAAACTAAAAAAAACTGAAAAAACTAAAAAAAGGCAAAAACTAAAAAAAAACTAAAAACTAATGAAAAAACTAAAAAAGCTAAAAAACTAAAAAAACTAAAAAAACTAAAAAAAGGTAAAAAACAAAAAAAAACTAAAAACTAAAAAAGAAAAAACTAAAAAAAAGGAAAAAACTGAAAAATAAGAGAAAAAGAAAACTAAAAAAATATTAATAAATATAAAAAATACCGAGACACAAATGACGACCGGGACACAGGGAGTATAAATGACGACCAGGACATAAGTAAAAAAAAAAACTAAAAAAACTAAAAAAATGGTAAAAACTACAAAAAAACTAAAAACTAATAAAAAAAACTAAAAAATCTAAAAATCTAAATAAACTAAAAAAGAAAAAAAAGAAAAAAGGAAAAAAATAAAGGAGAAAAACAAAACTAAAAAACGAATGTACATACAGACCGGGACAACGGGATACAAATGACGACCGGGACACAGGGAATATAAATGACGACCGGGACACAGGGACACAACTACAATGGGGACGCCGGGGGGCACAGGGGGATATAAATGACGACCGGGACACCGGGACACAAGGAATATAAATGACGCCCGGGACACTCAAAGAGAATTCACAGACTGGAACACCGGGACACAAATGACGACCGGGACACAGGGAATATAAATGACGACCGGGACACAGGGACATAACTACAAAGGGGACGCCGGGGTGCACAGGGGGATATATAAATGACGATGGCGACTCAGGGAATGGTCGATTAGCAATCACCATCAACAAAGCTCAAGGGCAATCATTATAATCATGAGGTATAGATCTGAATACGGATTGTTTTCCCATGGACCATTATATGTTGCATGTTCAAGAGTCGGTAAACCTGACAATCTATTTATATGCACAGACAATGGGACAGCAAAGAATGTTGTATATTCGCAAGTTTTACGTAGTTAAAAACATATATATATATATATATATATATATATATATATATATATATATATATATATATATATATATATATATATATATATATATATATATATATATCTATATTCACAGGTGGTACATAGGGACACAACTAAAATGGCGCGTAACTAATATGGCGCGTAACGACTTACGCGCGCGGGGGGGCTTGGGGGGGCGCGAAGCGCCCCCACCAACTAGGTGTTGGGGTGGCGCGAAGCGCCACCCCAACAGCTAGTATATATATATATATATATATATATATATATATATATATATATATATATATATATATATATATATATATATATATCTAAGATAAATACTTGAAGTAGTACTTGAAGTAATACTTAAGTACAATTTTGGCAAGTACTTGATATTTGATACTTAAGTAAGTAACTTAGTTAAGTAACTTAAATACTTGATATTTAAGTAAAAAAAATAATGAGTACTTAATACTTGATACTTAAGTAAAAATTTGGAGTACTTGTTGAAGCACTGGTATCAAACAATAAGTGGTAGCGAACTGTAAGTAAGGAGAAATCCAGCTAAATAGTGACCAGGACTCTAAAAACGGAATTTTGACACCAATAGGTACATCAAAAGAATTGAATTTTTCTGCTATTTTTAAATATATAAAATTTCACTAAGTTTAGTCTTACCTATCAAAGGTTATGAGACTGAAAAAATTTGTCTTATTTTCAAAAAAGGGGGACTGCCCCTAAAACCATAAAATCTCAATGACAATCACACCATCAGATTCATCATGACTGAGAACCATACTGTCGAGGTTTTAAGCTCCTGTTTGCACAAATATGGAATTTTGTACTTTTTACCTGAAGAAACTTCACAGATGTGTGTTTTTTTCAGGTGTGATAATATCAACGCAGTGGTTCAAGAATTTTGCAAGAGGACTCATTCCGACGGAAATTAAAAGTTCTAATGTCCTTTTTAAGTGACCAAAAAATTGGAGAGAAACGAGACCCTTTCTTCCGCTCATTTTTTCTCAAAGTCACCGGATCAAAATTTTGAGATTGCCATTTTGTTCAGCATATTCAAAATATCTAATAGCTATGTCTTGGAGAATGAATTAATCCCCCAAAGTCCCTTGGGGAAGGGCTGCAAGTTATGACCTTTGCTCATTGTTTACATATAGCCTAGTATTTGTTATTAGGAAGTATATAGACGTTTTCAGGTTCTTTTTATAGCAAGGGGGGTCGGGGGAGGGGGTTACGTTGGAGGATCTTTCCAAGGAGGAATTTTTCACTATGGAGGAGAATTAAGGAGTGGGCAACCCTTCATATCTGTCAAATTAATATGCAAATTGTATTTTAATTTTTCATTTACGTTGAGCCAAATTTTAACTTACATTAGTTGTAAGACGTTCACAAATTAAATAAAAAACAAACAAGTGTTTTTAACTCAAAGCATGGAACGACATTAAAACTTAAAACGAACAGAAATTATTCTGTATATAAAATGGGCTGTCCCCTCCTCAACGTTTCGCTGTTTATGCTAAAATTTTATAGTTTTAAGAAATAGAGTTGTGACAAAGATTTAAACTTTAGCGTAAAGAGAGAGGCGTTGAGGAGGGGACTTCCCCTTTCATATACGGAATAATTTCTTTTCGTTTTTAGTTTTAATGTCGCTCCTTATTTTTAGTTAAAAATACTTGTTTGTTTTTTCATTTAATAACATTATTGATCAATTTAAAAACAATAGGTTTGAAAATAGGGGAAAAAATCAGGATGAATGGGTTAGCGTTGTTATACCCAATTGGTTTTAGGACGAAGAGGGTTTCTTCAATCTTGAAGCAATCTTGCAACAATGGAAGTTGTTATCATTTTGAAATAAAATTACAAACTTCGGTTTAATAGGGATTTATGTTTTATTTTAGGATTTGAAAATGAAGCTGAACTAAGTCGGAAACATAATGAAGGTATTAATACTCCTAATATTGCAAGAAATGTTGATAAAATACATTTTCACTACTCATTAGTGGATCATTCAATTGTGAACGGGAAAACAACCTTAGATGTGATCTGGAGTTTTGCTCTAAAAACAGAACCTAGAAACGCTACTCTGTAAGATTCCTATAAAAGGCAGTATCTCTCAATCAATCGAAACGGGTATAACAGCGCAATAAAAATGACTATGACTGATCAATTAGATCGGTCAACTGACCTGACAGGAGAGAATATTGAATATTTTTTGTATTTGAAAAAATCTTAAAGAAATTATTTAATAAAACTTATCTATAATAAATGTTGATCAATAAGAAACAATTATTGTTTACGGGACAGTATGTTAGTGAGACTTTAGTTTCTTAAAAATATCACCAATTCTCAATTATTCAAGACGTCCGTAAAAAATATAAAAGATGAAGCTCCTTCAATACATTACACTATGATTAAACTTCGACTGGAATTTTTCAAAAATTGAATATGGAGTGATTGAATACGGAAAAGATTGTATAGATTATAATCAAAGAGAGTTAAATGACGTGAGATCTCTAAAAGATATAGTTCAAATAATAAGAGATATTTCAATAGACCTCTTAATGAACAGAAGAAAGGCTCATTGGATCCAATGATTTTAGGAAACGGACTTAAACTACATCTCTGGTGATGTTTTCGTTGACACCCTCAGTGAGAATCGAAGATCATCATCTACTGTTTGAAAATCTCATAAAGTTCATCAATAGTTTTTCTGTATATAAATGGCAATGAATCAAGCTGCTGCTCTTTATTGGGAAATATTTGAAAAGCCTATGATTGATGATTCTACAACCAAATATAAATATACAGAAATTAGAGAAAACAGTGTGAATGTATCTCAACAATTAAATTATAACTTTATTGAAAAAATTTGGAATATTCGATTCTTCCAAGCGATAGTTACCTTTATGCAAAAGCGGAAATAACACGATCGGATGGAACAAATATGCAAAATAATGAAAAAGCTAATTTAACAAATAATGGATTTAATTTGTTCAGAAATGATGTATATATTGTCAATGGAAAATGCAGTGAAAGAATTGATTATGTAGGTATAAAGACTACTGTTAAAAATTTATTAGAACTTTCAGATGACTACAGTCGAAGCGCAGCTGCTAATATGTTTTGGTATGAAGATAAAACCCCATCTGTTGATTCCTTTATACTAGAAAATGGATTTGAAAGCACTTTTAAACCTGTTACAGCAGGTTGTGGAACCATTACAACAAAACAAAATAACACTTTTAATACTGATTTATTTAAAAGATTAAATTATATAAAAGAAAGTCAAGTGACTAATATGTATTTACCATTAGCACGATTATTTGGATTTTTTTAAGATATTAATCATGATTTTAGAGGCATTACACATCAAATTATACAAAAAGGAAATGATTTTTCCAATATGATTATAAAATCTGGAGCTCAAAATTTTAAAGTAAATGTAATGCATTTATCATAGATGTTACCGGTATAAAATCCCAGTTTACCCATAGTGACTTAATTGGAGGCCCGATTAATGAAGAAGGCGGAACAATTAAAAGCTGGATCAGGAAAGTCTGGCTAATTTGAATTAAGATGTTAAGCTTGTAATGCCTACAAAATGCTAATAAAAGGGATAAATAATTAACATAGAGTGTAGTCATTGAACGCTATAATACAACTAAAACTGTTGTTGTGTTACAAAACCTGAAAAAGAAAACGGTTATACGCAAACAATATAGTATTATTTGACCATGTGGACACTAATTGAATTGAAGTGAGAGTAAATGGATATTCATATACACAAGAAGATTTTAAATGTTATTTCAGTGATGTTAATGAAGATTATTCTGACGTTTATCAGCGATTTTTACAGTTAGGATATAAACATAAAAATATTGATAGTGGAACAATTGTAAGAAACAATGATTTTAAAACAGTTTATCTTTTGTTTTGTTTTGATGTTTCAAAGTACGAGTCGAATATTTGTCGAAGTGTATCAACTGCTGATATAGAAGTTAAACTTTTATTAGATCAAGCACCTGCTAGCCAATTCAACATTTACTGCGTTATATTTTCAGAAAGAAAATTAATCATGGAAGTCATTGATCGTAAATTATATGTTAATATATAAATTATTTTTGGACGGAAATTTGTTTAGTAAAATTATTTACAAATTAGTTGAGAAACTTTTAGGCAAAATATAAAATACAAACCAATTGAAAATGCATATCATCTTTTCCTAGAATGCTAAGACACATTAACTAACGAAAGAGCAAGTCATTACTCAAATTGTTTCAGACGCGTGTTTAGATTTCTTCCCGTAATTCTTTCACTTGATGAAAGAATTCTGAGAAGAAAGCTAAAAGCACTTAAAAGAAAATTATTTCCTATTCAGAAAATTTAATTTTATAAAACTGTCTACTAATAAATGGAGAAATTTTTAAGCGAAATGAAAACCAACAAATACAAAGTAGAGACAATAGGGAAAATCTTTTCAAGACAGTTGAAATTAGTTCTGTGGATATTTCGGCCCTATGTCCAAGGGCCGTCTTCAGCACAATACAATAATAAGAGATAAACTATTTTGGGGGTGATACCTGACGCGGGGATGCCATGGATGTTCTATGGTAGCCACAGCACTGTGCTGGGTAGAGAGTTTAGAGTGGCGAAACCCTATATAGGCCAGTGTATTCTCCTGATGAGCCCTTATGTTGGGTGTTGCCTCTGAATTATTTGTCTATATTATTTTTTCTATTGTTTGGTAAATGACGACTTATACTTATTGACGACATGACTGCCTGTCCATGCATTATTCTATATGGTTGATTGTGTGTGGCTATGCTGTTTGACCTATGTGATTGTATGGATGAGTAGGGTTAAGGCCTCATTCAAGTGCTGGTCTATATTAATCACTAATTTAGGAAAACAGTCTTCCTTTTCTCCTTCTGTCTCTCTTTTTTTTGCGTTTGTGCTGTTGCATTGGTGATTTCTCTTTTCATGATATATATATATATATATATATATATATATATATATATATATATATATATATATATATATATATATATATATATATATATATATATATATATATATATATATATATATAAATGAACTTACATCAAATTGTGAGAACTAAAACTAAATAATTAGAACACTTTTTAAAACTTTTTTTTAAAAATAGCCCTAGCATCCTTACTTCAACGAAGTTCAACCAGGACTGGCGAAAAGAATGAAATGAGAATATAAGCTCATTCAAACTAAAGAGAACAAAATGATTAAATGCAATTTCTTAAAGCTAATCTTGCTTGTTTAGCAGCCTGTCTCAAAGGCCTTTTCGCAGTTGGTTCAGTACTATTATAAATCGGTTTAGTAAAATATTTTGTTAGATCATTTTTAATTAAATTTGAATATAAAGAATTTAGTGAGTATTCCCCTAAGTCCCTGTTCAAAGAAATATTATTATTTATTTTGACATTAATTTCGATTGATTCTCGAACCACCTGTTTTATTCCCAAATCATTACTGATGAGTGAAGAGTTTTCTAAAAGTATCATGTGGGATGGATTATTAAATATATGCCAACCTAAAGCAGAATCAAAGGAGTTGTTGGAACTATTTGAAATTAAGGCCTTGTCTATGTCATTTTTATGTTGTTGTAGCCGTTTGTCTAGATTCTGATGGGTCCTGCCGACATAGTAATTTCCACAATCACAAGGTATTTGATAGGCCCCTCTTTGGCGAGTAACTGGGGTCTTATCTTTACCAGGATTTAAGAAATCGATGATTTTAAAATTATTAGTAAAAACTACGTAGAGATTATTTTTTGTGCAAATATTTTTTTATTTTTTTGTGATCTTTGGGATATACGGAAGATAGACAGTATTTGAGCGCTTATCAGTAGCCTCACATTGTGAAGTATCTTCTTCTATTTTACAAGAATGTCTTTTTATTCTACGGTTAATTATTTTATTGACAAAAGGAATGGGGTATCCATTACCAAAAAGAATATCTCTAATAAAGTTTATTTCTGCATTTATATATGAATTGGAGCAAATATTCAGGGCACGATCAATGAGGTAAGTTACAACTGGTCTTTTAACTTGTTGGGGGTGATTTGAATTAAAGTGAAGATATCTATTCTTTTGTGTTGGCTTTCGATATATAGTAAAATCCAGTTTATCAGCATTACGAATAATTAATACATCTAATAACGGTAGTTTATTTTAAATTTCAACTTCTAGGGTGAACTGCAAATTTTGGTCATAAGTGTCCAGATGTTTTAAGAAGCCTCGAAGTTCAGCTTCCCAATAATTCCAAAGTGAAATTTGGTTAAAAACTTAGCAACACAAGTATTTCTGAAAACACAATAGCTAGTAGTATCGTTAGTGATTTTAAAGTTGAAACAGTTGATCTATTTGCACCTAAGTGTTTTGATTTTAAAGCAGCTGGTCTTGAAAAGAAATTTAAAAATTAGATAAAGGTATGATTTTAAAGGTTATTGAAAAAAATAAAGATCATATAAATTATTTGGACATTGATATCGAACTATCCACTAAATATTAAATCATATTTAGTTGTTACATTTTATCAGTAGTATAGGAAAAATGGAATATAATTAAACTCTTATTTCACAAATTCATAAAATCCTTATTTCACAAGACCTGTTTTGACCTTGAAGCTCAGAATGGGAAATTGTAAAAATGATGAAAATAATCTCTTAAAATGGTATGAATTTAATAGAAAATGGGGTGAATTGATGGGGTTATCTAGATGGGGTCTAGAACCTGTGGTTACATTGTAAGAAGGATAAAAATGAGACCAAATTTGATGTTCAAGGACCTGTTTCCATTTTGAATATAGGGATGGAAAATGTTCAAAATGCCATATTTGATGTTAAAATGATGTAAAATGGTCTGAAAATAATGTAAATTGAACGGAGATAGATTAGTCGGGCAGAACCAGCAATTACTATACTGCTGTTTGTGACATCTCGGATGTGAAGGAAGATGTTTTTTGTGAGGAAGAATTAGTGATAGCACTAAAAGGATTAAAAGATAATAATGCTCCAGGTGTTGATGGTGTGGTACATGAGTTTCTTAAATACGGTGGCTCTGAGGTTACAAATAAGTAAGTGAATACTATGAATATGATACTTAAAACAGTGGAAGTACCTAATGATTTTAGGAAAACCCTAATAAAACCCCTGCGTAAGACAGGGGAAAAGAATGAGCGTGGTAATTATAAAGGCCTGTTCTCTGTAGATAGTAAAGTACTTATTATGACTAACCTTTTTTGACTGAGAGATGAAGTAGACAAAGTTTTAAGAGATGAGCAGCGTGGTTTTATGAAGGATAGAGGATGTATAGACAAAATTTTTACTGTTAGGTTAATAATCGAGAAGTGCCTGATACGTCATACCCCTTTTGTCCTTAGTTTTAGAGATTACAAACAAGTGTTCGAATCAGCTAATAAAAGAGCTTTAGTGAAAGTCATATCCGTGTTTGGTATACAAGACAAATACATTAAAGTGAATAGTGCTATGTATGAGGAAAACACTGCTGTGGTTAAGATAGGAATTGTGGCTATTAGCTGATTTCGTATTAAACGAGGAGTTTCCCAGGACTGGGTTATATCCAAATTTATATGGATCATTTTGATGGACTTTGTCATAAGGAGCAGAGGAAACGCATAAAGAGGTCATGGAATCAAATGGAGAAGAAACACTTTCCTGGACTAAGGTCATGCTGATGATTTAAGCGTTCCAGATGAAAGTTTGAGCAAAGTGAAAGAATTTTTAGAGGATTTTCAAGTTCAAGGTGCTAGAATAGGTTTGAAAGTCTATGTTTAATAAGCTAGGTCTCTAAGGCTAGGGATAAGTGAATATGTAAAGATGACGCTGGGTAACGATGGAATTTCCTGGAAGGGTATATAAAAAGAGGATTTGAATAAAGTAGAATGGAGGAGAAGTGTTTTTTGCTTTGCCTAAGGTGCCTTGGTGATGCGGTGAGCTATTAGTAGCATTAGTAATATTTATAAAATGAACAAGATATGCGGTAGAAGACAAACAGAAGAAAAAAGTTAGTATAAAACTGAAACAGGAGAGGTAAATAATTGAAAAACAAGTAATTTGTTTCCGATTTTTTTGTATAAACAGAACAGAAACAGGTACCCTGAAAAATGAGCAGGAAAAAGAAAACATGAACACTGCCAATGCTTTTATTTCCATAATCACGAATACCGAATACCACACGCCTGATGCCAGACATCTTTTTAAGCCTTACTAAAAACGCTGTTTTCTTATGCAATGAAAATTTCTATCCGCTTAAAGCCAACTAGAAGCTTCAGCAAGAAAAGCTTTAACTTATTTTTTAGGATAAACTGTTATTCAAATCTTTCAAAATATCTAAATTTAATGATAGATTAATACCACCAGTGGTAGGTGAGTCAAATTATTAAACCAATTTTGATGAGATTGTAGGCCTAGTTCAGATTCTGTGAGTCAGGTTATAAACACTGGTACTAATTGAGGGGGCTATTTGCCTCCTCTCCCCCTTAGTTTTTTGGTAACTTTCTTAATTGGTGCCTCTGCAGAAGAACACACACCATGTATTAATGAAACATAAGCACTACCTTAATTTACCTTTAACTACAGCTTAGTGTAATTTAAGGATTTCTCCTTGTAGCCTAGAGCGCCAGATTTGATGATTTGAGCTGTATTCGGGATTCTTTAGTGTCAAGGTGCACTATGCAGATCCATAGCTTCCAAATTTGAGTTTTCACTCCTTAAAGGACCACTCAGCATCCAGTCTTTGTTAGAATATGTCCATAGATTTAGCTGTAGCTAATTTAGCTACAGCTAAATCTATGGTTCTATGGTATATAAATTCATGGTATAGAGTTCCAACTCCTGACAATTTTCAAGTAAGAAAATGAACACGGACCCTAGATAGGCTGCTTAACAAGTTTCAACTGATGACCTCTAGTCCTTGAGTTAGGACAAACAGTAAGAAATATGCCCAATGCTAGGAGTGTATTAGCCCTCATTAACTTGTAGGCTACCTTAAATTACCTTAAATTGCATTTACAGCAAGATAAGGTGGACTGCATTCT
Organism: Artemia franciscana; assembly: GCF_032884065.1. Lineage (NCBI taxonomy): Eukaryota > Metazoa > Arthropoda > Branchiopoda > Anostraca > Artemiidae > Artemia > Artemia franciscana. The sequence goes on along the minus strand of NC_088872.1, from coordinate 20,125,281 downwards.
CCTGTAGAACATTGATGGATAAAATTCTAGTTATTTGACTTCTTGCTAGCCTATCTCAGAAAGGGTTTAGGTTAGGACAATGAAACTTTCAGGAATGAATCAACAGACTGAAGTATGTCCCAGGAAGGTATTTTGAAGTAACTACCTCCACTCCTTCTCCCTCTAGAGGGCCCTGACCTTTAAAAATATGTGTGTTATAAAAGTGAAACTTGCAAAATAGACCTTCTGCTTAATTGAAGTGCAACAAAATTGTTTTCAGCTTCATAACTTTGCTCAATTCCATTTTATAAGGTTTTAAAGATATGCAAATACATTTCCTAAATTTTGAAAAAAGAACATTGATATGGCTCAAAATTCTTCTCAAATAACAGGATTGCATTTTTCAGAACTAAAGGCATAGAAAAAGCAACTAGTAACTGAAAATTAAGGTCAAATGTTGTTTTGTCAAAATTTCCAGTGTTATAGATCTGTCATGGAGGCAAATTTCAGGGTCCTCTAGAGGGAGAAGGATTGGAGGTGGGTACTTTAAAATACCTTCCCAGGACACACTTTAGTCTGTAGACCCATCCCTGAAAGTTTCATTTTCCTAACCTAAACCCTTTCCAAGATAGCAAGAAGTCAATTAACTATAATTTTACCCATTGATGAAGTTACACAATTAGTGGGTGTGATGGGGTGTGGTGTCCCACTGGTACTTCTATTCTGTGTTACTCCACTCCAAACTGACTGCACTTTTGAAAGAATTAATTGTTTCACCAGTGGCAGTCTCATTGGAAAGACTGTCCCAAGTTGGAACAGCACATACTGAGAAAAAGTTTGTCCTCTCTCTATGTCTAGAGGGCTCCTGTTGCAGCTTTGTGGAATGGCCTCTTGTCATGGTGGCAAGGGAGAGAGTAAAAATAGAGTTGGCCATGTTATTTTTGTGCATTTCTTTGACAAAAATGACATCTCCTCTGTGCTGCCAGTAAACCTATGTGGGTATCTTCAGGTGATGCAGACATTCAGGGTAGGGAGCCTGTTGGTCTGGGGCACAGAGCTTAGTTGCTCTTCTCCGTATGCTCTATAAGGCTGCCACATCTCCCTTGTATTGAGGATTTGTAACTGGGAGTTGGGACAGCACATACTGAGAAAACGTTTGTCCTCTCTCTATGTCTAGAGGGCTCCTGTTGCAGCTTTGTGGAATGGCCTCTTGTCATGGTGGCAAGGGAGAGAGTAAAAATAGAGTTGGCCATGTTATTTTTGTGCATTTCTTTGACAAAAATGACATCTCCTCTGTGCTGCCAGTAAACCTATGTGGGTATCTTCAGGTGATGCAGACATTCAGGGTAGGGAAGCTGTTGGTCAGGGGCACTAAGCTTAATTGCTCTTCTCTGCATGCTCTCAAAGGCTGCCACATCTCCCTTGTATTGAGGATTTGTAACTGGGCAGCCAAACTCCAAATGAGGCCTTATAAGAGCATTGTTAGTGTATTTTAGTTTAGTTTAAAATACCCTTCTATATTCCCTGAAATTTCACCTTAATAACTCAGAAATACAAGATCAAATATTTCTCCTTTTCCTAGTGATTAATTTGAAAAACTTTACCCACACGACAAGTTTTTCAAAGAAAAGTAAAGAGCTCCATTGATCCGAAAATGAGCAGAAATAAAGTCAAATAATCTTCCAATCATAAAACAACCACAAATCACCATCAATGAATAAATGAAACCTAAAACAAACAGAAATTACAATAAATCAAGTCAAACTCAAAACAAGCAAAAATTAACATGAGTAGGGTAGATAACCCCTATGCCTTCTCAAGAAAAGAACACAATTTCCACTTTACTGAGATTAAAATTCATTTAAATCTTTTCACTTTTTGACTTTAACAAATAAAAAACAATTGAAACTTTAAGGAATAAATATCAGTACATGTATATTAAACTGAGAATCCACAGTCATTTTTGTTTCAGCAAAGTTCAAATTATGTTCTGGTCTTGAGAAAGCATAGAGGTTGTGAGTCCTACTCATGTTAATTTTTGCTTGTTTTGAGTTTGACTTGAATATTTATTGTAATTTCTTTTTTTTGGTTTTATTTATTTACTGATGGTGATTTGTGGTAATTTTACACTTGGAAGATTATTTGACTTTATTTTTGTTCATTTTTGTTTAATGGAGCTTTTTACTTTTCTTGGAAAAACTCGCTTTTTAGAAAAGTTTTTTAAATTAATTGTTATTCATTTTTTACTGACATAGTCTTTATTGTGAAATTTTTTCTTTTATATCTTCACACTTTTTTCAGTAAGAATCCATAGTTTGGCTTGCTATTTGTATGTCGGAGAAACTTTTTCATCAATGTTTACTTCTAACACAAATAGCATTGTTTAATTACATTTTTACCTCCTCAAGTTGACCTGAAAAACAAAACATAACATTATTCCCAAGAAATTCCTATGGATACACTTACACTCTTTTAATTTGTTTAAAGTGTAAGAGCAGAAGTAGGTATAGCAGTAGCCCCAAAAGTTTCAACTTAATGCCCCCCAATTTTTCTCAATATATTGCTGAGGTTTCTTATTGGCATCCATACACACAGTGCCTTTTGATTTAGTTTTAAAACAATATTTAGTTTTAAAGTATAATGGATCAATTACATAATTGCGGGGGGTTGACATACTCAATATTCCTTATGGAGCAGCACAACTGTTGTTGAATCTTATGTAGTTTGTTTGTGTAGCATGGAAATGGTAAAAACTAAAATTTGAAGCTATTTTGCTGTGCATGGAGTTGAAAAACAAAGAAGAAAAGTTTCCTAAAAGTATGCAAATATTTTTCCAGAAAAAATTATCTCTTTTGCTCTTGCCTACTAATTAATATCAAAATTAAATGAAACGAAATTCTCTTAGCATCAGAATTTCGATTTTTTTGGGTATGACATATTGCTGGACATTCGTTGAAAATTTATCAACTTTTTTAGAAACTTGGATTGAAATTTTGCACCTCTTTTGGATTTCCAGGACATAGATTCTAGAAAAGTCAATTTCTAAATAAAAAATTACAATTTGTTCGCATTTATGAAATTTTCAGTTTTGGTACCTGCTTATGCAGTTTTATCAAATTATACTGGAAAAATTAATCAATAAGGTTTACACTCTGTTATATACAAAAATTGTTTCATAAAGTTAGCATTGACTTCTACAGTTGAACAACAATATTGCTGCTCCACACTACAGTGGGTTTTTTTCATGGACAAGCTAGTTTTTCCCATTGGAAATTAGAAAATAAGTCATGGTCATACAAGATTTGATTCCTTCAGTGACTTTCTATTTTGAAATTTGAATTTTGCAAAACTTGGCGTATTTTGTGCAAATATATTGCCCTAGCTTTGACTGTAAATTTCGTAATGTTAAATACCGTTTAATGCTTACATTATATATGTTTTATCTCTAGATTTCTGGGAAATAATTCAAAAGAAGTTGATCTTGAAATTCTGTATTTCGTCTTTTTTTTATCTTTTTCGTGAAATTAAATTTTTGGTGCATCTTGTGATTTCTTTAGTAGTACTTTTAAAAGCACGTACAAAGACTTGCATGTCTTTGTAGTAAATTTGTAAATGCAGTAAATTTTCAATGTTAAATACCGTTTAATGCTTATATTATATATGTTTTATCTCTAGATTTCTGGGAAATAATTCAAGAGAAGTCAATCTTGAAATTCCGTATTTCGTCTTTTTTTTATCTTTTTCGTGAAATTTAATTTTTTGGTAGATCTTGTGATTTCTTTAGTGGTACTTTTAAAAGCACGTATGAAGACTTGCATGTTCCTATCTACCAAATTGCTTCATAAAGTTGTCATCTTGCCTTAATTTTTGGCATTACAATAGAAACTTTTTCTTAATTATGTATAATTTTTCTCTCTTACACATTATAGACAGATTTTCCTGAAACAAATTCCTTTGGCGACTTTCTATTACAAGTTCTGATTTTGTAAATATTGCAAAAATCCCTCACTTTGGAAGTAAACTTATTACATATTAACTAACGTCCAATATTTGCAGAAATTTGAGTTTGATCCGAAAAAAAAAAAAAAAAACAGAAACTGTGGGTGTCTGAATTTCAGGTCCCAGGGGAGAACAAGGCAGTTGTTTAGCTTCGTCCCCCCCTTCTCAATGGGTGTCCATGCTGGATTAAGACTATTATGTTAAGATTTATTTTCAGGGACATGCGTCTGTAATAGTTGCCCCATAGTCAATCCATGATGCTATTGCCATCCAAAGATAACTCTGAAGGTATGAAAGCAGATAATACCTGTTTATCTCAAGTTGAAATGGCTCATATTCATCAAGTGGACCGAATTCCTGAAAACTATGATGCAGATTGCAAGAATGGATCTATTTCAAGCAAAGCAAGATCAAATAGTTCTACTAGTGAAAAAGAAGTTAAGATCAATTTGGTAAAAATGAAAAAAGAACTGGAGGTATAGTAAATAAGCTGTTACATTACAGACAGGTTTGCTTCGAAGTGAGCAGTATTGTACAAGTACATGATTTCAGGGTGATTCAGGAGACTGCTATCCATGAATACTTATCAATATATACTAGCTGTAAAATATGATCTAAAGAGTAGAAAATCACCCCAAAATTTGAAAAAGATAAGATTTCCCTCCAGTTTGACTTCCTCTTTTAAGCGAGGTTTGACCCCAACCCCGCCGCCAACAAAACCAGAAAAGTGTTTATACTACTAAACTTGTACTACAAATGGTAGTGGTAGCTAATAAAAAGAAGTAGAAAAACATCAAAATGTTTGGTAGTCTCACTAAAGCTGTTTTTCATTCCTTTTAATTTAGCTGGTGTTTGAAGATATCTCATTTTTTTTTTACTTCCTCCCTTTTGTAGGATACCCCCCCCCCCTTCCCCCAAGGAAAACAAAAAAACTGTTTTTATATGACTAAATTTTACTAAAAATGGAATTTCCTTGGGATTTACAAACAATTTCCTAGCTAAAACCTTTTTTGTATGACTTCGAACATCCCTCCCCCCTACCCCCTTCCTCTAATTTTTGTTAATGATCCTAGTCTTGGATTTAGGACAAGCTTATTTTTGTTGTTCAGGTACAATTTTAAATTAATCCAAGCCCTTCCACCAGCAAGATAAACTGAATTAAATCATGCCATGATATTTTTTAAGTTGAACTAAGCCAAATCTTTTGCAAGATTTATGTCTCAGTTGATTTGGTTTTCATTATAGTACAAATGAGTAGAGAATAGAGGCTGGAGTTTTAATAAACAAAAAAAAAAAACTGTTTTTGTATGTATTAGGAATTGGTGGTAGTTAAATTTTCAAACAAGAAGAATATCTTTACATTGATATTGAAACTCCTGTGGTGCACAGAGTAGAGTAAGGGGGCATAAATTCAAGATTTTGAACGCCCGTTCAATTTATTATCCTTTTTCGAAATAACTAAAAAAAAGACATGGAAAGCTCTACCAATACATTTTCTTTGTAATATAGGAGTTGCAGCAGAAACTAGTATCTAACTTGAACTGGAAGATGGCAGAAATGGTCGATCATTTTGTATCTGAAATAGAAGAAGTTGAACTACCAAGAAATTTGCGGGTTTTTGTTAATGATAACAAACCAAAAAGAAGGTAATTGTTTTATGATTGGTTACCTAGCTACATGTAGATAGATCACCTAGCAAAAATAGAATATAGCTCTTTCTGGATAGTTTATTTTTAGTCAAATTATGTAGAAAATACTCTTTATTGTAAAAAAACCTCCAAGGAAACCATTCTTCAATGAATAATCTTTAACTGTTCAAAGAAATAGCATAAGATACTTTAATTTCTGAGTAAATCTCTGAATGTCCAAGTTTCAACACTAAATGAAAAAGGAGTGTCAAAATGGGTACTTTGTAAGAAGAGCTCATATGCTCCTGCCCTGTAAACAATGACGGGTCTTTAGCGTGTACACAATTACGACTAGATACTCGATTTTTCTTTAATTGTGCTGGTAAAAGATCAACGAATATTATGTAGATTATAGGCAAGCGTAAAAATAAGACTATGGTATACTTCCACCTCCGGAATTAAAGCTCCCCATTAATGAACATTGCTATTAAAGAAAAAAATAAAAGTAAAAATGCTATATTCAGTGCCGTGCACAATTGCATGGATTCCGAAACCCTATGGGAATTCTGTGATTGTAGAATATCCTCTCTATATTTTACTCTGATAGAGTACTCTTTATGATGTTTATAATTTTTATTTTTCCAGACTCCATTTGCGTACAGTTTTAAATGAGTTAAGAACTAAATCTCTGCACACCCAAGTCTGTAACTAAATAGCACATTGATAGTACCATTTAAAACAGACAGTTGTGAACGATAATGCATCTACCTGTAGTGAGTTTTTTCTCCGTTATTGATTTTCAATTTAACTTTTTTATTTAGTATGAGCGATACCAGAGTCTACAATTTCTATGAGGAACTTTCCAGTCAAAAGCATTACTAATTTCTCTCAGTGAAGATCCAACTGTTGAATGTAACATAATGATAAGAAATAAGTTCCTGAGTAAAATTTTATTGATTGCTGTTTTCATAGGCCTTTCACTTATTTGCCTATAAAGAGAGATACAAATGTAAAGTCAAAGGAATTTAGAGTTATGATATTGTTACAAATTTATCTACTAAAAAAAAACAAAGTGGTTTGTCATCGAAGTAAATTAAAAAATATTATTGGGCTGTTTAAAAACTGTCAATCCTGTTTTTTTCAGTTACTTGAATTAAAAACTAAATAACTAATCATTTTTGAAAGAGTATCTGTTTAGTCTTTCAAAGTAAGCGCAAACACCATCATAAACTTGTTATTTTAACGAAAAAGGCTTTCAATAGCAGAAATATTCGGATTTGGAAACAGATAACACTCAGAGGAACCTACTAGAAGTGATTTCATAACCAAATATTCACTTGTGATCGTGTTAACTACGTCAAGATAATCATCCAATGGGACCGGTTTGTATTCCTAGAAAACTGTTATTGTAACCTTTCTGCTGACGAAATCAGCTTTGCCTTCTTAACACAAACCGATATGGTAATTCTTTCGTCCCGGTTTTCGTCAAAATGTACCATAAGAGTTAATATTTATAGTTTGATTTATATTTACAAGTGTAGTTAGATTTTAAATATGTTGTAAAGGAACAGAAATCAGCGATAGCTGTCTAGTTTTTGCTATTAAACCTGTACTACTACTACTACTACTACTTAGGTGCATTTGAATTAGCTTCGCGTTCATTGCTTTGACTGTTCCGCTGTCTTTAGTGTATAGAAATGGATTTAAGTTTCATCTGCAGTCATCCGTCAATTTTTGAAATCGTTTCTTCTCATTTAAATTTGCCGAATAAAATTCAGAAATTCTCATTTGACGGAGTTTTGATCAACTGTCGTGAATACAAAATCCATAATACATAAGGCCGTTGTGTCTTTAATCCCTCATATGATAATATTTATAGGCTTTCTTAAAGATGCATCTGTTAGTTATTTTGTGTAGTAAAAAATGTGGTTTTTAATCTTCAAAAGTATAACTCCCTATCGCCATTGAATGAATCAAGAGTAAAGAAAAAATAATAGGAAAAATTAGATTTCAGGAAAAATAGTCTTGTATTGTCTTTCTGGAAAAATAAGTACATCCTATATATCCTAGCTTTAGTTAAAAAAAAAATAGCATTTAAACTTCAAGTTGAAAAATTGGAGCAATATATACATCCGTTTTTTGTAACTAGAACCATCAGTTAAGGATACTTTTAAAGAATTGCAACGAGAAATAAGTTAGGACGATGTTTTGGAATCTTCTCTTATATTTTTATTTCAAAAAGGTGATCACCAGCTTCAAGAAAACGCGAATTCTTCTTCTGCATCAACAACGTTACTTTGATGTGTAAAGAAGTGCTCCCAAGCCTCTTAGCTCAGATTTCCATAAAATATTTTGAGAAAGCCAATTTAAAGTGAGTGAATCTCGGTATTTGGGCCCTTTTAATATTCCTTTAAAGTATTTGACCATTCATCATCCTCTCCTTGTAAAACTCTTCTAATTTTTTCCTTTGAAGCTTGCGCTGTGTTGATCCGCGACTGAAGCTAATTATAGAGTGGTAGCTCCTTCCTATTCATGTTTAATTTGGGACGTCTGAAGCTGTTGCTTTATTTTGTATCCAGTTGATAGGTCGGGCTCATTGTAAATTTTATTGTTTGGATTTTTATTTCAGGAACAACAGTGGCAATGGTGGTTTGCCAGAGAAGAAATTTTGTCATAGGAACTCCTTGCTTACGGATATGCTGGAAATAAACCACATCCAAACGATATATCACATTTTTGCTGCCATTTTAGTTGTTCTACTTTTGAATACTGTTGTTTGCGATATTTTTGATAAGGGAACCGTAGATTATGATTTCAAGCTCATTCAATGGTCATTTGGACAACCAAAAACAGTTCTGTTTATCTGGACGGGAATGATGTTTACAACTTCAGTTTTTGTCTACATTTCCTTCCATTTTTGGGCACATACGAGAGCTACGCTAAAATCGGGTAAGATTTATTCAACGCTTGTTAAAACAATGTTTATTCTCAACTTTTGCTAAGAATGGTTGATTTGATTATAACGATACGTTTATTCTCGCAACAGGTCAATCGATAAATAGCATTAGTTGATCGTACAGAGGATGTAAAGTGAAAGTTAGTGAAGCAGGTGCTTACGTTGTGGAAGGGGGTGGGGCTCTCAGGATCGTGTCCGTCCTGAAATCTTGAGATACCTAAGGTTATCCTTTTTTTTCATAGAATTCGCCTGTAATTGCAACTGTATTGAAATTTTGAACCCTCCAGCCCCTGCTCCGAAATATAATACTGTGGGTGTATCTGGTAGGAATGATAAAAATAATGGGTAAACTATTACACAATTTAGCAATATAACATTATAAGACTATAACACAATTTGGTGTAACAATCTAGCTTTCATTTGGGATTTGTTTTATGCAGAAAATGTAGACGGAATTGACCTCTTTTGTTAAGTCTTTTTTCTTTTTTCCCCAATATACAAGAGAAGCCCATAAAGCAAAATAATCTGCTTATTAACAAAGAGAATGGCTTGATTCATTTTAAATGTAGCGAAAGTAAATAGTCGAAAAGACATCATTCTTTTTTAACTCATCGCCTATTCATCGCTTTATTATAAAATATTCCTTTGGTAATATACATTAATTAAGCCAACAAGATAACTCTTGCTTCGAATTTGTTCTATCAAGGGAGATAAGCGAAATCTACCTTTTTGCTTTGCTTAGCCGAGCTTTTTCGTTCTTTAATTTTTGTTTCATTTTTGGCCTCTAAGTATAGCAAAGCTTATAACACACAATAGCATTCATATCAATAAGATATGTGGCTTTGATAATTTAGTAACAAAATTAGTGGATAAACCTGCATCCTTTCGGCTTTGTCATCTAAAGATGGTAATAAAATGAGTTTTTAACCCAACTCTCACTTTTTTCAGATATGCAAATGAAGATTTGGGATATTACAAGCATCTTAGTATTTATTATATATATTTGCCTGTTTTTCTATGTGCCCGTCCACGAAGTTCTTCTGCATCAGCTAGCCCCAGCATCTGCTGTTATTATTATAGATGAACAGGTAATCAAAACCATAATATTAGATGAACCTGAAACAAGCCAAGTTGAAAAGTTTCTTTTCCTATTATGACATGTAGATGAAAGTTGAGCAGCTATGGAAATTATTCATTGATTGGAATTTGAAAATAGTTTACGTCAATAAATCAGATTTGTCGAATGAACTTAATTAAACGAAAAGAAAAGTGATAAAAGGCGAAGGAGTATACACCAGGAAATGATCCAAGGCTTTTAATAACTGCAGTAAACTGCTGCTTTTACAAACTGCGTAACATTAAGCTGCCAGAGCCCAACACCACCTCTGTGAATTCACTTCCGTCTCAAATACTGAGAAATCTATGAAGATTTGAATTAATTGATAATCTATTCGAGCCTAATCTGGAATGTCCGGTCTGTCTGATGTTATTAGCATTGTTAGGTTAGACAACGAGCCAACTTATTAATTGCATTTGTGCGACAAATACCCCACTTCCCCAAGAAAGTTAAATTCTTATGACTTGGGATAGAGAAATTTCATTGAGGTTCAAACGTTCCTCTTAAAAATATTAATAACCATCATCTATAATTTTGCTTGCTGAGGTGTATAGCATTGAAATGTACTTAATTTTTTTTCTTCGAAGTGAAGAATCAGGATCCCTTGTCTTGTCTGGAGTTTTGAATTCTTTTTTAGTATTTTTCAAGATTTTTCCTTGGCTTGTTAGGTTTCATCCTTTTTTTACTACTTTTTGTTGTTCTTAGTCAAGAAAGCAAAATCAATGAATAGGTTTTCTTTTTCACAGCCTGGACTGATTATAATTTCAGTGTTGCTGAAACATTGTTAAAAAATGCTGTTGAAACTATCAAGCAACAGAAACAGTCTAGTAAATATTGAAAAATAATGTACAGGTTTAAAAACCGAGATGAATAGGATTTCTGTCCATTATAGCTAAAATTAACTGTTTTTTTTTTTAGTATGAGTTTCAGCGGAAAAGATCAGGTATTTTGATATAGTTTATCGTATGTGGGGGGGGCTGAGGTTGGAAGTTAATAGATTTAGTGGAGTCTGAAAATAAGCGATCTTAGAAACAAAGTAAATTTTGGTTTTAAAGCGCAAATGAGTGGAAGCCCTGTAGAGCTGTTCCTAGGGTAGGTAGCCCCCTGGGAAGAATTGTTTACAGCGCCCGCCTCCCGACTCAAATATACGCAAAAAAAAAATCCGAATCAAAGTGAAAATTTTGATTAATGTCACGGTGCACCCCAGCCGTGCCCCCCTCCAGCCACGGGGCCCTGGGCAACTTGAACCAGTCCCCCATCCCCTTTGAACGGCTCTGACACCCTGTTATATATATCTAAAATTCGTAATGTACTCATTGCCTTCCTGAACTGAATCTTAGTTCATGCATTAGCCAATAAATTGTGTAAATTTTACAGTGACTGTCTTCTTTCCTTTAAGAGCAATAGAAGACCAAGTCCACCATGTGAATATCTGTAGTGACTCAAAATATTTTCTTCCCTTTAAGGGCAACAGTAGATCAAATCCACTTTGGTTTGTTTTATTTGATTGCGTTTGGCATTCATTTGAACATTGCCATACATATTAAAGTAAATTCGCATTAAAGTTCTTTAAAGGCCTTACCAAATGTGACGAAAAAATAAGCGATTAATTTTTAGGCATTTAAATCTTGGAAATTATATTTTTAAATTTATTTATTATGTTGATAAACTATTTCAGTGCCAGACCTTGAATTCCCCTTTTTCCTATTTAAAAAAATACATTTGGTTGTTTATCTTAAAATACATTGTAGGAACGTTTATCTTAAAATTTATTTAATATGAAGACAGTTCATTTCGACGTTGAATCCTTTAATTACCCGTTCGTATTTTCATTATACGTCATGATACTATTGATCTTTGTTTTTGTTATTCATTGCTTAGTTTAGGGAATCTATTTAATGCATGGCAGTTTAAATAGAAGCCATAGTTAAGAACAAGATTATAGTCGTTGAATTTGTACAGTGACTTCCTCATTATGGCTTCTGTTTACAGGGATAACGGAGAAAATCCAAGATGTTTAAATAATAAATGTGTAAACAGATCCCATATGGCTTAAATTGCTTACGGATAATTATATTTCTTATGTTAAGTTTTGACAAAGGCGACATTTTTATTGCTACTATTGATATAATTATTTGGGATACTGTAAGCTATTTCTTTGATCTAAATCCAATAAAAGAAAATTAATGAAGTGAAGAACCTGTATTCGTTGAAAATTTATATCGTTGTAGCTCTGGCACGCAGGGGGGCGGCCTTTGGGCCCGGGCCCCCCGAAATTTTTCGAAGTGTTTAATTTCCCCATGGTTTCTTGGGATTTCTGGCAAAAGTAGGACAGTTTCTAAGAATCTAGATACATGTATGAAGCTTTTTTTGGGGATTTTATAGCATGCAATTATCTGATCAAGTCACTGCCCAATTATTAACCCATTTTCTGTCTAACTTTTTACCCTCTTTGAAGTAATTAGCGATTGTACTGTTATTTTTTTTTGTAAGAAGAGTTTGCTTTCCACAGCAAAATAGAATTATCCTTGATATTATGGCGTTTTCAGGATAAAGTACAGCTTTTAATGGATCAATTTTGGAAACTATCATTTTTCATTAAAATTGACGTTTTTGCAATAGAAGAACTACCCTCACAGCACCCATATTGTACTATTAACCCTAAAATTTCCCTTTCAGTGGGATATAATAGATTAATCACTGGTTCTAAATCGCTATGAACATAACCTGAGTCTAAAACGTACTTTTGAGGCCTAAGTCTCCTTCCCCCATCCGGTACAATACTACTGATTAAAGTTAATCTGTATTTTCCGATATACGTGCTTTTTGCATTTATTTAGTGCTACTTTGTATCTGCTGTTTCGAAGGTTTTGCCCCCCCCCCCCCCGAAATAAATTCCTGCGTACGTGCCTGTTGTAGCTTGATTTTGGCAAGAAAAAAAGTATCTCTGTTAACAGATATTGAGCCAAAAAAAGAAGTTTTCTCTTAAATAAAAAGAATGAGGAAGATTACGTAATATATGAACCACTAGTAAAAAAAATACTTGATTTTATTCAGTATCTTACCCATGAAATATGTGACCTTGACATTTTCTGATCTTCTCATGTTTGTATCTTTAGCCTCGTTTTTCTTTTTTCAACTATTTCATTTGTGTGTGTTACAATTACATTCTAATTACTTGTGATTGATGCTAACAGTTTAACCACATTGAAGAGCAACAGAAACTGAGTTGTAATTTTGCTCGAAGTGTTTTATTCAGTTTTACTTTTACTTAAACTGAAGCAAGGTAATATAAGTTTTATTTACATGAAAGTAAAAAGAGTGATATACAAAGTCAAACCGGACAGAAATTGCCTTGTATATGAAGGGGTTTGCCACCTTCTCAGCCTCCGCTCACTCTTTGTACTTGAGTTTTACTGAAGAGATTTAAAGGGTTACATATATAACCAGTTGGCAATTCTAATTGTTTTATTTGCCTATTGTGTTGAAAAACATTCGAACTGAAAATTTCTATTGTTTAATAAAGGTGCGAATGAATTGGCTTTTAATATTGTCAAAAAAAAAATGACCTTTTTTGAAATTGAACATTTGACAAAAACATTTAAGCTAGAACATTTGTTCTTGAGACATTGTAGTAAAAGTCAAATTTAGCGCAAAAATTAAGGATAGGCCGGCAACAGGCCTATATCATATTCAAGGGTAGTCCTAATCATGAGGAGGGGAGGAGCTCAACTGCCAAACATTAGAATTCTTTTAAATAAGAGTTAGACTGTCTGTCCTATCAAACTTTTGTTCTTTACAGAAGCTAAACTATTTATAAAAAAAACTTTTGTTCTTTGCAGAAGCTAAGCTTTTTTATCATAATGCTTTAATATTGAAAATTTGATGTTTCCCTTTAAGAACTACCGCTATCTGAAGAAGAGGGAGTCTTCACCCCCTCATCACCCATATTGCACACTTAGTCCAAATGTATTACTCCAAATATAAGAATTTAATTGATTGAATCCCCCTCCCAACAAAAACACAACAAGGTTTATTGACCTGTATAGATGGTCTAATATTGTTTGTTTTGTATCGAATGCACCTATGTTTAGGGACGAATGCGTCACCGGATCAATGTCACCCAGTCCGAGACTGAGAGGCTATTTGCATAACCTTTTGATAGTTCTAAGACTATTGGTTATCCAAGACTTTTCGCTCGATACGTTTTGGTCCGCTCCAGACCAAAATTATTGTTTCATGGGACAAAATGGCACTTTACAGTGGTATATCTCTTTTTATGCCTAGGAAGAACTTTCTTATAAAATTATTTAGGTTTTATTCATATCCTCTCCCGATAGTTCATGACCTCTCTGGGATCTCTGGTCTAGTTTTTCAGACATGCTGATTTTCATGGTTTTCATCAGAAGCGGTTTTATTCCTCACAATCTGGGAGGAGGGGAGGTATATCATATGAATGTAAAATTGTAAAATAAAAGGAACTTAATGTCGGACGTCAGAAAAAATGGAGGGAGGGGGCAGCTGCTTCCCCTGGCCAGGCCTAGAGCAGTCAATGGTTTTCATGTAGATGCCAACTCTTTTTGGAGGAGAGGGTCTAGGAGCACAGTTTTCATGTTTTTTAAGGAAGGCTCCTCAGGAAATTCTTGTTGATAGGGCATGCCATCCCACTCACCTCTGTTCATAGTATGTAAGTATCACATGAATGTAAATTTATGTCATGCTCAAAATATTTGCAAAGATATTAGAGCTGTTACTCGGGAACACCCATATTTTAGGCGTGGTCCAGATATATTCCTCAGAATGAAGAGAGGCTAGGGAGTACTCTCCCCCTATCAATGAAAGAGCCTCTCAATGAAAGTTGGAAAATTGGTACCATGAATTGATTTTTGGGGGTTCATCCCCCCTCTCCTCTTTACTGATTTAATTCACTAGCCTCACCCTAACAGTTGATATGCAACTTAACACTGCTGTACATAACCCAATCAAGCCTCAAATGGTCAATGAGCTTGTGGGGCTGTGTAATTAGGTTTGGTAGCCCTAATTGATTGGTTATCTCAGAATCGTCATCACATTTTTCGCTCTGTTCGGGCCAATTCCTCTGCCGAAATGGCTGAAATTGCCACTTTGTTCTAGCATGATTTCTTTTGCTTCTTTAAAAGGGCGCTAGAGCTTTAAATTCGAATATGCGCCATTTTAACCGAAGCTCTGTTCTAATCAGAAATGGTTCCGTAAGGTTGCCCCTGGAAAAACAATATAAACACCTATCTTTGACCACTTTCTCGATGAAAATGCGTACCTTTGTAGATAAAATTACGGTAGTTTTCTTATGCTAATAATTTTTATCGATAGCTTCCAACTTGATAAATTTTATATATTTCGATTTGCAGTGAAAAGTGATCCTATGATATATTCTAATGTCAAAATTCCTTGCTCTAGAGCTTTGGAAACTCTCGGTACGGGTTGTTCTTTGCTAATAATTAATTATCCCAAAGTGATAGATCTCGATATGTTGCCATAGCAACAGGTGCTATAGAATTAATGGAATTGTAAGTCAAATTATTTTATTGTCGTCTTGACCTCCTAAGTTCGAGATTCTGCCAATAAATGCTGGCACTATGGCTGCACTAAATGAGGTTATTGAACGTCGAACGGGGATGAAGTTTAGCTGTTTTTTCCCCGATTTTATGGATTTTTCAAGTTATCATCTGGCCAGGAAGCTATATTTTTAGTCTATGTAAAAGACATCCCCATGTAAGGCCAGCTTTGCTTCTTTAAGTTAAAATTCTTACAGTTTTTCTTTTAAGAACGTTAGGTCTTACAGTTCTAGAATTTTCTTCGAAGTATTAAATATGATTCATAATTGCTCCAGAGTTGCTATTCCTATTAGTTTGACTGAAATAATGCAAAATTTCAAGAGATGAATTCTTAGTGGCATGTAGTTGAATGTATTTTAGTAGGAAAGGAGGCTCCAACCTTGAATTTCCCTACCATCTGGCACGGACTTGGATTCCTTTTTTAGGAATGTAATTTAACTGTTAACACACGGGAATTAGTGTGAATCAGTGGAGCTCATATTTGTAGGTGTTTCCTAGACCATGATCATGACTATCTATAGATCGTGACTATTAAGATGAAGAAAATTCAAGTGCGAATTGGGGCAGTTTGAAATGGGAATGCTATTCACAGGGTGAAATAACTTCTCTTGTGCAGCCTTTACTACTCCAAAATGTCATGTCGATGCAGGACATTCATTTATGAAAAACGATTCAAATTCATAGAGAGACAGAGGGTGAGAGACACAAAGAGCAAACAAGATTTAATTGTTCTCTTTTCTCCATTTTTTGAAGAGATAAATCTTGGAAGGAATGAGAGTTACGACGGTAAACATTAAGAAAAGGAGTACGGAAAAAAAAAATCTGAAATCTTAGTAAACGCTTTAAAAAGTCAATATATTTGAGTTTTAGCCAAGCGTTTAAAGAATCACAATTGGTTAAAGAATACAATTGGTGAATTGTAGCATAGTTCTTACGTTTAAATGATTTTAAAGCTATTTTTGGCAACGAAACTGCAAAAATATTTACTTTTTTGAGGACAAAAAAGATACACACACAAACGGGATTTTGCTCACTGGATACAAGGTGTATTTTGTAACTGATTTGTTTGGTTAGAGCAGTTTTCAGAGTATTTTATTGTTTTGTGTGAAAACTAAAGCCTGGGCACGTTAAATGGGAGAGTTCATAGTTTGTCGCTCACTACTTACAAAAAGCCTTAATATTTTTCTGGGTTAAAACGCAGAGGCTTTGGATTTGAATTTGCCCTTAGTTATTAAACTTGTGGCTAATTAAGGATAACGTCAAGCCATTGTTATCAAGGAAAAACTAGAGGCTGCGAATGTTTACTGTGTTGTAGTCAAATAATTTCAAGTACAAACTATTTAGCTTGCAGTCTGTTTTCAAAATTCTATTGCATTTGGCTAATACAAATCCGTTTTTCACAGGTACGAATGCTGATGAAAACTTACGCTTTTGTACGAGAAAATGCCCCTACTGCGGTCAAATATTCAAAAATAACAAGACAGGGTGGTACCCCGTCTGATTTGAAGCGCTTTGCCAAAGAAGAAGGAATCGATGGACCTTGTCCAGATTTTGGAAAATACCTCTATTTTCTGTTTGCTCCAACTTTAATTTATAGGCACAGATATCCCAGGTAAACAACGTTTTCTATTGTTCTGTTTATTGTATGTAAATGCTGATCTAATACCGGTAGAGGAGGAGGGGGGTTCTTTTAATTCCTGGGTGTTAAACCTTGGCTTGTGTTCCTCTTCTTTTCAGGTCTTCTCTTTGTATGGCTCCCATGATTGTATAATTATAATTAGGGGGTCCGGTGTGTTCCACCATCTGGAAAATTTCCTCATGGAAGACCACCCACCGCGTAAAATCCTCTCCCCAGGTGAATTTCCTTGGAAATTCTCCCTGAATTTGGAATTAAGCATCTAAATGAAAATTAAGACAAATAAAAGGAATGAAGAAAAGAAGCGATTCTGAAAATTGGACCTATATTCCAAAATACATGTAGAATACACAAGAAACTTATATAAATGCATTTATATGGTGCAGAATCGAGAATCGTCTCGGGACAATACTAATCAAAACTTTAAAAAGAGAATTTTGATAATAGATTGATGCATCAAAAGAACTGGCTTTTTATTTTCGGGGGGGGGGGGGGGATTTTATACGATGCTATATATCACACTTATTGGACTAATCCTACAGAATTTTGACGTATTGTACAGTGTGTTCCACGTAGCGAGTCTGCAGTGTATTCCACATCGCTTAATAATAATTAATTTGGGTAGTGTGTAGAGATTTGTGACATTCAAATTAGTGTACTTCTACAAACTAATTTTGTACTGTTTCTACAGTTATTACGTAAGTTGTTTCTAAGTAGAAACTAAGTTTATTTTCCATGGGTGAGAGTCTTCCCTTAAGCGGAATTTTTTTTTCTTAAAATGACATGTTTCATTAACTAATGCCCTTATAATTCTTACAGTCTTCTTCAAAATATGCCACAGATCATTTGCAATATTTTTAAAACTGTCAATAAAACTTTACTATCGCTTATTCAAATCCAAACATTAGTATGAGATTATTAACTGTTCGAGCCTTTTTGTTTTTTAGTGGTAAAAAATAGGTAAAGAAATTTAGGTAAAAAGTTAGCGTTTTTGGTTTTAGTATCAAAAAATTAATTTAGAAAAATTAGTAAGTGTGAACATACTTGATCCTGAGCTGAAAAATGAAAGAACCTTTAAAATGGCAATAGATGGATTTTAATCAGTTTGACTAGCACATGCAGAATCTAAATAATGATATTTCATTGGTTTCTCTCTAATCCTTAGTAATTTTTTGAAGTATCTTCGACATCACTAAGTTATATGGCGTGCATGTTTTACTACTTTAATTGTAGACTTTTATTGTGAAGGTTCTCTTCATACCAATGACAATATGCTATAGTGATCGTGTGTTTAGTATTTTGTTCGTCATTTCTACTCAGTGATCGAGTTATTTGGTATTGCATTGAATCGCATTGGCCTTAAAATAGCATTTGCTAGTGGGAATTTTCTGTATTTCAATTTAAACGCTTTTGTTTAGCTTTGTTTTTTTAAGGACCATATTCTTCAAAGATTAAGACTTTATAAAATCAAAAATCTTTTTACAAGTATGACATTCATCATATAGAATTAGCTATGACTGTGTTTTTTGAACGAAGTTTAGGTTTTACTAATGAGACTTGTTAGTATATCTGAATTGTTAGGCTGATATATGGAAAGATTTAGTTTTATCTTGACTTACCAAAGAGTAAAATTAAAATAACTAGAAATTCTCCAAAAGTACTAAATTGTTAAAAAAAATCCCTGGTTACGCATAAAAATTGAAAATTAAAAATAACAGCATGGGGTAGCCATGAGACTTTCTTTTTTCCTAGGTAACAGAAAGAAAAATCTTAGTTTTTTAGTGTATTTGGAGGTAAAAGTGTGTTTTTTTTATAGTTGGTTTTTATTTTTTATTTTGTTGTGCATGTAAGCTTTGGAAGCAAATAAATTTATCGCACTTTTTATTGTTATTGAATATCATAGAATGCCTAGAATGTTATAGACTTCCTTTTTTAATTTAGGACACCATCTACATCATGGAGCAAAGTTTTTTCCTATTTTGCTCAAGTTGTTGGAATGATCATATACATGTATTTCATTTTTGTGAGGTTCTGCGTTCCAGTATTCAGAAAGTTTGGTCAAGAACCGTTTACATGTAAAGGAATAATTTTATCAGTCTTTGGCTGTATGATGCCTGGTACTTTAGTGTTGGTTATTACTTTTTATTGTGTTTTACACGTATGGCTGAATGGATTTGCAGAAATGCTCAGATTTGGTGACAGGATGTTTTATGAGGTATGCTCGTTTTTTTGTTTTCTTTTGACCAGATTTCTTTGTTTGAAGCCGTCTTTATATTTCTTGAAAAGGTTTATAAAGATTTTGTTTATACTTTGGGTTAAACGAATAAACGAAGTTCATATAATTAGATAAGCACGCAAGTATGGCTTATTTCTTAGGGAAGTGGGAAATTCGTCAAAACGGGGGAATAAGTCGTATGGGAATTGAATAGATACGTAGGTAGGAAAACATGGTATTTATTGGGGAATGGGGTTGGACATCCCCCGGCTCTGTCGTCCTGTCAGCAGACCTGTTCTTACGTTACATGAAGGTTTAAAAGAGATGAAATTGATTGTTCGGAAATTGCTTGGTCTGATAAGTTGAAACAAAATATTTCTTTTTCACTTTTCCAT
Organism: Artemia franciscana; assembly: GCF_032884065.1. Taxonomy (NCBI): domain Eukaryota; kingdom Metazoa; phylum Arthropoda; class Branchiopoda; order Anostraca; family Artemiidae; genus Artemia; species Artemia franciscana. The sequence goes on along the minus strand of NC_088872.1, from coordinate 20,105,762 downwards.
TACCGGGTGCGTCTTTTTTAGGAGGAGTCTTTTTTTTAGGAGGAGTCTTTTTTAGGAGGAGTCATTACCGGGTGCGTCTTTTTTTAGAAATACTATTCTAATAGCTACTCTCGAGAATATAGAGATTAATATTCTCTATAATAGAGAATACTCTCGTCTCAGTAAACAGGAATATAAAAAAAGAGATATCGGACGCTTGTGTCTTCGATTTGATTTCGCTTACCCTTTCTATAACTTACTCGCTCTCTCTGTCTCATATTCTCTGTGTTTGTATTGCACTGATTCTTTTATTTCTCTTTCAGATATTTTCTAGATGATTGTCTAAAGAAAACAAGAATAAAATTGTTGACGCCTATTTTATAAATGGAGTTACTATGACTCGTTGAATTACAAAATGACATCGAATAGTTTGAGTTTTCTAATTTCAACTTCATCTTTATTTATATCAAATAATCAATACATGCATCTTTTTTAACGTCCCCACAAAAGGCTCCATGGCGTGTGAACGCAGGGAAAACGTTTCAATCATATCCATCAAAATTCATATATATCAAAATTCTAGGGGGCTCAACTTGTTAAGAAATAGTGATAAATGTCTTAAATGTTTTAACTATGCTTGAAGGGCTTTGTCTCTAATTTAAGGACTCCCGAAAATTGATTTGCTATTTTGATTCAGCATTTAAGGTATCAAATATAATTTAATAATTCGTGATTGTGCAAATCAGATAAGCAGAAACAATATTTTTCTACAAAATTAGTGCTTTTTTGGCTCATTAAGGTAAAATTCTAATTCCAATTAATATGATTTTTTCTTCAGTTTAATTTTTTTTTTATTTACAAACAAAAACATAACAACTGAACTACTAATAGTCACCCCGAAAAATATACAAAAAAGCACTTGCGACGGGGCGGCTGCTTACATTTTTTAAAGAAAAATAATTAATCAAACTAAAAAGAAAAAAAAATAACAACTAAAATAAAATAAAGTTAAAAAATTAAATAAAAAATAAATAAATTACATAAACAAAATAAAAACTGTAACCAATCTCTCATCAACCATTCTACCATAATAATAATAACAATAGGAACAAAATAATAATAAATAAATACAGAAATAAAAACTACGGGCATTTTCCTACTTAATAGTTTTTCAAATTACTTTTAAATAACCCGAAGTGCTCAGCCGCCCGAATGCACTCTGGAATCGAGTTCCGTACGTGGAGACCTGAAAATCTATTAGAGAAGCCAGCCCTGGTTCCACTTCTACGTGGCTCAAAAAAATTATCAGCGTGACGAGTTTTAAAACTATGTACTGACCTATTAGCACTAAAATAGTCACGAAAAACCTCAGGACTTACAGAATTCTAACATTGGTATGCAAAAATTTCTATCTGGTAGTCCTACATTCAGCACTTTAATTTGTTGAAGCAAGTTAAGTGCTGGTGACACCTTCTACGTAGCCTCCAATAAGACAAATTGCTTTGCTGTGAAGTTGAAATTTGTATAAAAATTGCTTGACCATAAGATGCATCCATATGAAACACATGGGGTGAATCAAAGCGTCGTATAATAACAGTAATACCCTTGGAGGTAAATTATTCTTAAGGTGTTGAATCGCTTAACGTCTAATTGCCGTAGTAAGGCCTCAAATCGGTTGTAATTATTGTAGTTTTTTATATATGAAATTATCATGTATCGAGTCGACCTCAATTAATGGAACCTACAATAAGCCATTTGATAAACGTAGTTAATAATCTCTCGTAGAAAGGGGGTGTGTGACTTGGCGCCAGATAAAGGGCTGCAAAGCCACTTGTTCTATATATGTAGCCTGCGATTTTCTTTGGATGAAGAATGTTGTTTTTGTAAATAACAATGAGACTTTAAAACTGAATATTGTGTAGAGTGAAAGAAATTCTTTATATCAGTGTGAATCACTTATTTGGTAAAAGACAGTAAAAAGACCAGTCGATTAATATTTTGTTGTTTAGAGGGGTTTTTCGTCTTTTTTTTAAAGGTTGCCATCGCAATTTTTTTGCTTACATGCTTTAGCTAGTTTTATCCGCAACATTCAGGGCGAAAGGTTGAAATTGGAAAAAATTAAAACATTTTATGTATTTTTAGTTACGAATGATTGGCGAAGGAAAATATTACCAGTTAATGTTTATTATATAATGAATTAAAACTGCATGGAATTATATTAATTAATTTATTGAGATTAGTTGACTGAATTGAAATGATCCTGTTTCGCAGTTTTACTAAACGTGTAACAGATCAAAGCACGATATTAAGTGGCACCGATTGGAGGAGGGGACAAATAAAGCGCGATATTCAGTGGCACCAACAAAAAAAAAAAAAAAAAAAAAAAAAAAAAAAAAAAAAAAAAACTGGTCAGACTACTTAAGACGAAAAAACTGGTCAGACTACTGTACGACTTCGACTTTCGAGAGACGACTTCGTTTAGCTTGGCTTTGGAAATGGAAATCTTATTTTGAAAGGTGCACGGGTTGGGAGACGTGAGGAGTTATAATGTTTGAGGTAAACAAAGCGAGAAAAATTTTAATGCTAATGTTTGTTCCAGGATTGGTGGAATTCTTCATCGTATTCTCGCTACTATAGAACTTGGAACGTCGTTGTACACGATTGGCTGTATACGTATATTTACAAGGACATTTATGACTTAACAGGAAGAAAAAATAAAGTCCTCCCCAAATTGGCCGTCTTTGTGATATCTTCCCTAGTTCATGAATATATTATGGGCTTTACTATGCGATTCTTTTATCCCATAATTTTTGTTCTCTTTGGAGGCTTTGGAGGTAAGTTTGAAATTAATAACTTGTATTCTTGCTAAATTATAATGAAAAGCAATCTTGGAACTTTATTTAACTTTTTTTGGTGAAATAACTGTATTATTCAAGTAAGTGAATGATTGAAAATAAGAAAATTTAACCAACTATTTACAAGGAGTTTCCTGCTAGCATAATGTCATGATTGTAGCCAAATGTCTTTTTTCCAATATTTGAAATTTACAGAAAATCCATCTGTGGAATTCCTATAATATTGCAGGCAATTTAAATTGCATTTTTGTAATTTTAAAGGAATCCGAAACATTTCCGCGGGTTTTGATTTCCCTTACAATTTTTGTACAAGAAATAAAAGTTTTTTTTTTCAAAAGAGTGTCACTATTCTTCGGAAAATACTGGGTTGCAATTATCTCTCCCGTAATGAATGCTCGATAGTAAACAACATATTGGTAATTGTTTGTATACAATAGTAAAACGTACTATCGCACTGGAAGAGTAGAAGCGGAAATAACTGAAAAATTAGTCTTACAATATTATATAGGCGTTTGCAGTTTTATATTTATTATGTTTCTGTTTTATGTTTCTATACCAATCAAAAAGGGCTTAAAGAAGTGATCAAAGAAAAAGAAACATATTTCCAATAAATATAGACGTGGAAACGTAGACATATTCCCGTAAACGTAGAATTAGGGTAGATATTTCGTTTATTCTAGTATATACCTCATTTTGCGTTATTCGCGGGTTAGGTTTACAGTTCCAGTTGCATGGTCTGCTTTAAGTATTAAAAATTCTTTTCTTGAAGGTTGATAGAATCCCAATTAGCGCTTACTTTTGTAGTTACTCGGCCCTTTTATAAGATCTTTTTTTCTCGAGAGATTATTAAACTGTTCCCTTAAAATAAAATAAAAAAGCTTGTTTTCGTACAACTATAAGTTACTAGTTCTATGGAAATAATCAAAATTATAGTTATACGCTCTGTTTTTCAAGTAATAAGCTATAGTAAATGGTTTAGAATCTCTAATGAACTTTATTGCTGCAAAACTGTCAGTTATTTTCTTTAAAGAAGTATATATATATATATCTATCTATATATATAAAAATAAGTTGTCTGTGTGTCGAGTGACGTCATGTTTGTGTGTCGACTGACGTCATGTTTGTCGACTGACGAAATTACAGACCGGGACATCGGGACACAAATGACGACCGGGACATAGGGAATATAAATGACGACCGGGACACTCAAAGAGAAAGCGATCACCATCAACAAAGCACCGGGACACAAATAACGACCGGGACACCGGGACATAAGGAATATAAATGACGACCGGGACACTCAAAGAGAAAGCGACCGGGACACAAGGAATGTTCGATTAGCAATCACCATCAACACAAATGACGACCGGGACACAAATGACGACCGGGACACGGGGAATATAAATGACGACCAGGACAGTCAAAGAGAAATTACAGACCGGGACACCGGAACACAAATGACGACCGGGACACAGGGAATATAAATGACGACCGCGACACTCAAAGAGAAATTACAGACTGGGACACCGGGACACAAATGACGACCGGGACACAGGGAAACAACAACAACGGGGACGCCGGGAGGCACAGGGGGATATATAAATGACGACGGGGACACAGAGAATGTTCGATTAGCAATCACCATCAACAAAGCTCAAGGGCAATCATTAGAATAATGAGGTATAGATCTGAATACAGATTGTTTTTCCCATGGACAATTATATGTTGCATGTTCAAGAGTCGGTAAACCTGACAATCTATTTATATGCACGGACAATGGGACAGCCAAGAATGTTGTATATTCGCAAGTTTTACGTAGTTAAAAATATATATATATCTATCTATATTCACAGGTGGGACTCAGGGACACAACTACAATGGCGCGTAACTAATATGGCACGTAACGACACGCGCGCGGGGGGGCTTGGGGGGGGGCGCGAAGCGCCCCCATCAACTAGGTGTTGGGGTGGCACGAAGCGCCACCCCAACAGCTAGTATATATATATATATATATATATATATATATATATATATATATATATATATATATATATATATATATATGTATATATATATATATATATATATATATATATATATATATATATATATATATATATATATATATATATTGCTGCAAAACTGTCAATTGTTTTCTTTAAAGAAGTATATATATATATATATATATATATATATATATATATATATATATATATATATATATATATATATATATATATGTATATATATATATATATATATATATATATATATATATATATATATATATATATATAAATAAGTTGTCTGTGTGTGTGTGTGTCTGTCGAGTGACGTCATGTTTGTGTGTCGACTGACGTCATGTTTTCGACTGACGAAATTACAGACCGGGACATCGGGACACAAATGACGACCGGGACACCGGCTCATAGGGAATATAAATGACGACCGGGACACTCAAAGAGAAAGCGACCGGGACATAAGGAATGTTCGATTAGCAATCACCATCAACAAAGCACCGGGACGCAAATGACGACCGGGACACAGGGAGTATGTCCCGGTTTTTTTAGTTTAAAAAAACTAAAAAAAAGGTAAAAACTACAAAAAAACTAAAAAGAAAAAAAAACTAAAAACTAGTAAAAAACTAAAAAAGCTAAAAAACTAAAAAAACTAAAAAAGAAAAAAGGAAAAAAAAATGAAAAATAAAGGAGAAAAACAAAACAAAAAAAAATAAAAATAAAAAAAAATAAAAAGAAAAAAAGGGGAAAAATACAAAAATTTATTTCATCATATACCATTTCAAAAACGAATGTATATACAGACCGGGACACCGGGATACAAATGACGACCGGGACACAGGGAATATAAATGACGACCGGGACACAACTACAACGGAGACGCCGGGGGGCACAGGGGGATATATAAATGACGACGGGGACACAGGGAATGTTCGATTAGCAATCACCATCAACAAAGCTCAAGGGCAATCATTAGAATCATGAGGTAAAACTAAAAAAACTAAACAAAAAGGTAAAAAACTAAAAACTAAAAAAAGACCAATTCAAAAACGAATGTATATACAGACCGGGACACCGAGACACAAATGACGACCGGGACACAAGGAATATAAATGACGCCCGGGACACTCAAAGAGAAATCACAGACTGGGACACCGGGACACAAATGACGACCGGGACACAGGTAATATAAATGACGACCGGGACACAGGGACACAACTACAACGGGGACGCCGGGGGGCACAGGGGGATATATAAATGACGACGGCGACACAGGGAATGGTCGATTAGCAATCACCATCAACAAAGCTCAAGGGCAATCATTAGAATCATGAGGTATAGATCTGAATACGGATTGTTTTCCCATGGACCATTATATGTTGCATGTTCAAGAGTCGGTAAACCTGACAATCTATTTATATGCACAGACAATGGGACAGCAAAGAATGCTGTATATTCGCAAGTTTTACGTAGTTAAAAACATATATATATATATATATATATATATATATATATATATATATATATATATATATATATATATATATATATATATATATATATATTCACAGGTGGGACATAGGGACACAACTACAATGGCGCGTAACTAATATGGCGCGTAACGACTTACGCGCGTGGGGGGGCTTGGGGGGGTGCGAAGCGCCCCCACCAACTAGGTGTCGGGGTGGCGCGAGGCGCCACCCCAACAGCTAGTATATATATATATATATATAATAAATATTCAGCTGTATTTTTTAAGTTTTAAAATCTAGACAAAGTGTATGAAATTTTACTAAATTATAGTGACAAACTTCATGAACTATAGTGATTAATGAAATTTAGGGATGAGATTGTATGAAAACCATTGTTATATATGTGGGATTTACTAAGTTTTCAATGAAGGACAAATGAGACATATATGTTATCTTAGGCGTGGTATATTCAATTTAAGGGCAATTTATGTTTGAATCAAGTTTTGTCATAGTTTTAATTTGCTTAAAATGTTTGCTTTTATTTAATAATGTGCATTGAGCTTTAATAATAATATATAGATTATATAAGCTGTTCAAAAGCCAAATTGGTTACGTGAACTTTTTAACTATTGTGTGAAATTGTCTGTTGCCAGTTATCTCTTAAATTTCTGTAAAACTACACTAAAAGCCCTGCAAGAATCAGGAGTTTCTTAGTGTCTTATATCTTAACCTTATGTTAATTTTAATAAATTTGACTAAATTTAAATACCATAAATATCAATAGTGTGAAGCTACCTCTTATTTCCTCATAATTTCTTTTGCGTCACCAAACTACATAAGAATGTAAGGCTCTATCGCTAAAACCTAGTATGCGTAAAATAAACCTAGAGAAACCCAAGGATAAGATCTAGATCGAACCTAGAAAAAAAACTAACCTGAGTATAGTTACCAATGTGATTGAGTCATATCATGTATTTCTGACAATAAATGTTCCGTGAATCAGAAAGATAGGACGACGTTATGATACATTAATTAAGGTTATTTTCCAGTTAGGTTATTATTTGTGTTTGAAGATGAATGAAAATTTGTATTTTAGTTGCCTTCGCATTTCTGAATAACATGGGAGTTAGAGTTGGCAATGTTTTCTTGTGGGCTACATTGTTTATGGGGACTGGTCTCCTTATGAGCATCTATAGTATGGAGTTCTACGCTCGGATCAACTGTCCACCCCCTGAGGTAAAATAATTTTTTCTTTCTTACTGGATTCTTTCTGGTATATCTTTTCTAAGATATATGGCTATTTTTGCGATTTAAATTTGTTAAGCTATTCTTCTGTTTCTTTTGTAAATAATTTTTTTTGTTCTCTCTTTACCGCAAGTAATAGAATAAAGAAGCTATTCAGTAACCATCATTATATTTTTTAACAAGGTTATAAAAAAATATCTTCCATTACTTTAAAAGCCTGAATATTGGTTAATTCATTGGTTTTTTCATCTGAGCATTTAAAACTCTGAAGTGATGAAGTAAGAAAAAAAGACAGAAAAAGGCCAGTGAATGCTTCCACTTTGGCAACTGTCAGCACTAGCCCACAAATATTGGCGAAAGTTCAAAATTAGTTGCGAACCTGGCGAACTTACCTGCTTTCTCATACTCCATGTAGCTGTTTGCTCAGTTGTAGCTCCCATAATTCCATAAAGTGATTGAAGATACGAGTGAAGTGAAGTGAAGATATGGTGAGTTAAGTGACGAGTAAAATGAACTGAAGTGAGGTGAGTGAAGATACGTACTTCACAAAGGTTATTACTTATACTGGATTTTTGCCGAAACTGTGTATGCTGAATTTAGCGAAGGATCTGATAACAGGGAGAGATGTGAGGAATACTCAGTTCGATCCAAACGTTAACCTGCTTACTCTGGTAAATGCTAAGAAGTATTTTGAACGATAATTTAGTAAATTGCTGATGGTCACTCTTTTTTAAATTCATTCTGCTTTACTATTTCTTTTTTTTTACATTATTGGATTCATTTTCTGTCTAATGCAGGAGCAAAAACTAATTATCGACTAGAATTTATTTTTATTTGTTTTTGGAACTGAGCATTCACTTGTAAATATTTTAAAGTTTTCCAGAAACTTTACATTTTTAAAGCAAATCAATCCTAGCTATTGTTTCAGCTTACCTTGTAATACAGTCAATCGATGTTAATTCGTTTTCCCTTACCTACTATTTCTCTTATACACTCTATTCTACTTCCTTCTGCCTCATATGTAAAAAAAATTAAAATACATAAAAATAGGCTATTTCTCTTTATATATACTTCGTTTAAGGTCCCAATTCCCCTGTGTTTCAACTCCTTGCATCGCAGACCACTTCTCGTAGGAGCTGACCTGGATACCATATATTTTTGCTTGAAGCGAGGAATTTCCTTTGTGATGCTAATTTTCTAGAAGTGCTAAATAGCCTGCAATATTTTTTTTCATATTTAGTAACCTCATTTTGGTTTCAACATTCAGAAGTTCTTGACGTGAAATTGATATACAAAAATAGGAAAATTTCATTAGAACTCAGATTTGTTTTAAACTGGAAAACTTCAGTTATTTTCTTTTTTTGTCAATTTATTTACCAGCTTAGTTTTCGTAGCTTCCGTATCAATACCGGATGATAACTGTTCAGTCATGATAACTTATCGTATTGTTTTTAGGGTTATCTATTAAGCTGGCTCCCAAGATCGTGGACATGTAACGCAATACACTAATTCAAAGATGATTTTTACAAAAGATCTCAACTTGTGAATGGCTGTGAAGGTCAACAATATGAAGAATTCCCTATTACTACCTCCTTTATTTCTTGTGCCTCATTACCAAATATGTGCCTGAAAGTTGTTTCAAAGTAGGGTATTTAATAATATAGTTTTGTGTTTGGACTTATGTTAATAAGTAATGATTTAAATTCACGCTATATGGAAGACTCAGTGTTGAAGTGAACGAAGTTCTTTTTTGTCAGGTTCAAAACGCCGATTATTACCTAGCGTGACTATGAAAAATAATTAAATTTGAACAAAGCCAACTTTTGAAGTTAATTTTCCCAAGACATTAGAATAATTTTTAAGCAAAAGGATTAATAATCCTTTTCATTAAGTAGACCAACATTCAGAAGACATCTTAGTCATTGCTCCCATAGTCACCTAGCTTGACATTGGTCTGCATTCCTTTGATAACCGTGACCAGATTTCTGATGCTCAAAAGTTGGAATTAATGTGCAGGCACTGGGAACTAGGACAGGACTATGAATTTCCTGAAATATGAAACACATTACAAGATTGTTCAATCCAATGACCAATAGATGTTTTGTGTGGCTCTTTTAATCAGCATTTTCCTCAGACCATGACAAAAAAAAACTAATTCATAATCTGCTTTCTTTATTTTTATGAATAATAAATTTATTATGAAGAGTGGCGCTAAAAATGCAGAGATTGGCATTGAAGCATTTTCCAAGTGGGTGGATATTGCTCGAGTGGAGCTATTGCGCTGGAAATTCACAAAGGAGAACTAAATATAATCCCCCCCCCCCCAGATGGTCAAATCGCCAAAACGACTATTTCTAATTTAATCTAATCCGGTCCCTGATACGCGTGCCAAATTTCATCGTCCTAGCTTACCTGGAAGTGCCTAAAGTAGCAAAACCAGGACAGACAGACAAACAGACCGACAGAATTTGCGATTGCTATATGTCACTTGGTTAAAAGTGCCATAAAAAATAATTCATAATCTTATGTTTTACTGAAATTTTACTATTTCATAACTTTACATTCTAAAATGGGTTTTCAATTCTTGTAACCTTCACGGCTGCATAATTGTCAGCCATATTTTATATTTTATTTGATTCTCACGCTACTTCTAAGAGGAGATGTGAGAGCTGACCTCAAAGCCACCGTTCTCCTTTCTTTGAAGGCCTTTGGAGAAAGGGTTTGGTTCAAAAAAGTGACAAAAACGCAACTATGGTTATCGAAAAGTCTGTTCTGCCACACGAATCATCAACTATACAACAAGGACTTATCTTCTCTTATACAACAAGGATTTTATGACATATATCGTTAATTAAGACGAGCAACAACCATGGAAGCTATTTTTTCCGTTTTGATTGTGAGTTTAGAAAATTAATAATTATAAAGCAGCCACTGTAACTTTAGTTCTTGTATCCGTCTTCATTTCAGCCCATCTTTCCCAAGAAGTAAAAAAAAAATCTTCCCGTTTCTGTGTTTCGAATTTGAGGGAAAACGACCAATTAGATCAGTGTATTCATGTCCTAAACTACTAGTAAATAGAAAATCTGTAAAAAAACAAAAAACAAAAAAAAAACTACTCAGCTGCGCAACGTAGCTTCTTTGATAAAGTTACGGACTTGCGATGGCCGCTTTATAATTTTTTTTTTTTTTTTTACGAATTTCGTAAATTATCTAAGGTATTAGAGAAAGTTAGTGTACTACGGTTAGGATTTACAACTAAAGTATTCTATTGGAATTTGAAGTGAAATAAGGTATTTAAACCGTTTTTGCGATTTTGATGTTGGCCAATACAGTTGACCATAATTGTAGATGTAAACCCTATAGAAAACTGATCTTGGCGATTAGCGTCGATACAATGCTGTTATAGGGCTAATCTGTTTCATCCTTCATTTTCAATCTTCCTCGGGCATTTAAACACATGGAAAAAGGAAAATAGTGTATAAAACTGCGATAAAATAAGGTCATTCATTAGTAATCCCTTTGACTGGAATGGTCTTGCCAGGAATGACATGTACAATTACCTTCCAACCTTGCCTCAACAACTGGAACAGTGGGAGTTTAAGTATCATCAATTAAAAGCAACGTTTTGAAGCATCTTCTTCATCAACTAAACGCAATATTTTTGAAAAAAATGAGATTGTAGACAGTTTCGTTTCGCCATTAAGATAATTGTCAATAAACATTGCGCTTCTGTTTTAAACATAATTGAGCCATGTCGAGTCAAAAGAACGAAGCTTACGCAGCTGTTCATTCTGATCCAATGTAACACAATACGTATGAAATAAGACTTGCCAGAGAGTCGAGCAAAGGGATGGAATGACCGAGGCGAATGACAATTATTGGCTAAGGAAGTGAGAGGATCTAGACATAGACAGATATATAAAAGATCTGCAAAGGGGAGACATTTTAATTATGAAAAACTAAGCAAGTGAAACGTGCTTTAATTTAAACAAAGCAGCGACATAAGTTAAACAACAAATTAATTAATAAATAAATAAAAAATCCGAATATTTCGGTTCCACGTCCAGGATCCTTTCTCAACGGAGAAAAACAAAAATAAAACTTAAAATAAGGACACAATTTTTTTTTAAACAAAACCATCTAGTGATTCTTTATTTGAGAAGCATTATTTATTTTTTTACTTTATTTTAGCTTTCTTTTGAAATATCTGCCCTCCCTACTGATCTGTTTCCATTGAGAAAAAGTGAATCCACCCCGGGAAAATTTAAATTTCCTCCCAAAACTCATTAATTCTTGCAAAAAATTGAACTAAATCATCTTCCCTATCTCCGTACATTAGGAAAAAATAAAGACCCTCCTTCGACTTCACCCTTCCAAAAATTTTCCCTTATCCCAAAGTAGTAAAAATTCCTCTTACTGATATTATCCACCTTAGTTCCTCCTCATTAACCCTTACCATAAAACAAAGCTCCTCCCAGCATACTTCCTCTTAGCATACGGTGAGAGAAGCGGGAGGGCAGTTAACTCCATTGCCATTTCTGAATTTCATCGTTCTCTAAAATAACCCTTCTTGTTTGACTACTACACCTCTTTTGTAGCCCTCATCCTTTCCCATTATTCCACAAACTAGCTTCTCTACAACTTTCTAAAATATATTTTACTTGCCTAACCCAAGAAACTTTTCTCCTATCTCGCACGAACTGGTCTTATCTTGCTACTGAAAATCTTCTTCAATTAAGTTAATAGCGCTTAGGCCAATATTTCTCGCACTGCTTCTCAACACACTCCACATCGCATTTGCCCCATTTATCATCCGATGAAGCGTTGCACCATAGATACAAATACACTCAGATTTTGCAATTCACTACTATTCACGTGAATATTTTCAGTACCTCCCACCTTATCACTAAATACTAGAAGGATATACGGAAGGGTAATTTAGTCATATACAGAAGGAGGTATTTTTGATTTTTTTTTTTTTTTTTCACAAAAAGAGAAGAGAAATTCGAGGGTTCTTGAATCTGGATCAAAAGAGGATTAGAAGAATTCTCAAATTAAGTAGGATTCAAAAAAGATATTTAAATACCCAAATACAAAATCTGCAGAGATTTTAATGCTTTTTTGCCAAATTTTACCTACCTTTAGGATGTTTTTTTTTGCTCTTAGACCATCGGTCCATCCCCTTTTTGAATTACATAATAGCTGCATAAGCTAGGGCATCAGTGCAACAGAGTAAGCTTAATAGATTTACCTTTGTTATGCTAGATGCAAATAAGACATTTAACTGTGCAAACGGAAATTGAAATCAAAATATTTAATTAGAATCATAATAAAACAGTTATTCCCAACCCCAAACCCCACCCTTTTTTACTGATTCCTTATTAAATTGTCTCTGCCTATTGGTGGCGCTTGCATCTCCTTTGGCTGTAATTCGTTTTCGTATGTCTATCGCTTCTTGCTTTGCCAAAGATTTCTTTATTTTTTCTTTGATAACCTCAGGAGGAATCGTTGAGGCACTTCTAAGGCTCGCAGCATAGTCCCCTCTTCTTTGTCTTACGTCTGACCAGTCGACTGAAAAGAAAACTTTTCACAGTAAATATACAAACAAATACTAACCCGTCAATAAAGACACCTTTGATGAAACTAGGAACAAGTAAGTGATCACAGCGGGAGGGGGGGAGATTGAAGAGACCTTTCTGAAATTTATCGGAACAATAACCCCCTCCTCCCTTCCCTTCTTAAACGCACTGGTTGTGCGCATCTTATCAAATCAGTACTGGATGAATATTGTTATTGTTGTTTCATTCTCTGTTCGAATTTAAAACTGAAAACATGAAGATCAGAACCACCTAAAAAAAAAAAAAAAAAAACAACAACAATGTCTTACCAATCGACTTTACTGCACTTCGATAAGTTCTTTAATGCAAAAACACGGACAGCCATTCCCTGGAAATTACCTCGAAGTGTTGAAAAGTTTGAAAGCTATTTGAATTGGCAGTCTTGTACTATGAATCGTAGTTCACACATGCAGCGTGAGCAATTAGTTTTTAATCTTGACTGTATTAAAGATTAATTTAAACATAACATCTTAAAAAGACATTAATAGCTTGACCATGCAAGGCAGGAGGAGGGGGAAATTAAAAAAAAAACACAAAAAACTTTATTAAAAAAATAAAATAAATTCTTTTCCTTTTTGCTATTTTCACACATTAATACGCCTGCAAGAATCCCCTTTCCTTCGCAAGTTAAAACGTATATCTCCTGGTTCCCTGACGATACTGATGTCAACTTGTCTTTACTTTCTGTTGCAACTTTTTAAGATTTACAATAAAAGAGGAAATGCCATTATGGAACAAAACACACAGGGAGCTAAACCGCTACTTGATTTTAACTTCCTTTATGCTCATTATTGCGCATATTCTTGGTTTCATCAATTCCACACGTACCTTCTCAAGACCCTAAAAAGTACTCATTTTTATGTTTTTTAACCTTTTTCCTATCACCTCTGAAATTTGTTTGGGAAATGAGCAACAAATTTGAAAATGTTCATACCAACAGTGTCAGGTTCTAGAACGGGCAATTCCTCTTGGAGACCAAGCCGGTTTTTCAGTTCCTCATTTGTCATAGTCCCTGCATCTCTTGATAATAAATCTTCTTCCTTCAAACGATTATCCTTCATAGAAAAATCTACAAAGTAAAATGAGATATAGTCACTAATAACTATTCATTTGATATGAAATGAAGCCAAATTATGGCTAAGCATTGAAAGGCGTATGTTGCAATAAACTAACCTCTCGGACAGAAAATGGATCAAGTTAAACTTCTACCTTGTTGTGTTTGAGCACTTGATTGATTTTACTCTGTACGTTATGCCGTCATTGACTTCTGCAAATCCAATTCTGGAGGGACGAAATATTTGTGGTTTAACGTTGGTTTGAATTTAATGGCTTATAAGGTAACTTCTTAGATTTGCATTGGAGTTATCTTTTGCAGTTAGATTAGGAATTGCTTAGAAGATAATATTTGGCTAAGTAGAGAAAGGATTTCATTTCTTTTCAAGATTCTGGGTTAGCACCCTTCGTCAGCCCCTTACTCTACTCAATGCTCAATTTGTACAGTTCTTTACTGAAAGTATTTAAGGGTATAAAAGATGTGTTAGAGAATTCATTCTTAAAACATTGGGGAAAACGTGAAAATTTAGCGTAAAGAGGGGTAGAAACCCTTATAAAGTAATAACTTCTGTTAGTTTTAATCTCACTCTTTACTTTCACGTGAAAAAAAAATTGTCGTTTTTATATTAGTTTCTGTTCGATTTTAATACCATACGCGGAATTACCCTAATATGAGAAGGGTTACCACCCCCCTAAGCCTACCCGCTATAATAAACTTTTGTAGATCAATGCTTTGAAAACAAGACACAAATAGTGTATTTGCTTTTCGGAAAAGTATAATTTTCCACAGATAAACCATGTTTCCACAAAAAGAGAAGGTTTCGCGCTCTCAGTACCCATACTGCAATCTTCATCCTATATTAATCCATGTCTATATTCTTCAGAATGAAGAGAGGTCGGATATCAATTCTAGGATAATCATCTAAATATTACTTCAGTTCATCTGAAGCATCTCAATCATATAAATATTTCTTCAATTTACCTGACGCCCCCAGTGGAGAGTTTGAAAATACCAACCTAAAACACCCTTTTGAGGTCTTAGGTTCCCCCTCCCTATAAAAGAACCAATTAGAAAACACCCTAATATATGGTGTGCAACTATGTGATATTTTGTGCCCGTTAGTTTCATTGGCTAAACAGTCCATAATAAAGGGTCATTTTTATTGGACTGTATGTGTGTTTAGAGATGAGTAGCTTACTGCACGTCTGTGTGGTCTCTCAGACTGAGAATCTACATAAAACCCTTTCAATAGTTCTTAGAATTTTCGCCCAATAGCAAGTTGGGACTGTTTGAATCAAAATTCTTTTTTACAGGCCTTATTCTAAAAGTCGGAACTTTCCTGTGGCGTGATCTCCTTTGTTGCTTAAAAGGGTACTTTACCTTAAACTAACTATTTGCATAATCACTCTTTGAAAAATCTACGGCTACTGGTTCGATATGACCACCCTCAAAAAAAAAAAAAAAAAAAAAAAAAAAAAAATCATGCATGACAGTCTTTCTCTGGAAGAATAAGAAATATCCTATTTTGATACTGATTGAAATATCAAAAATAAATTTAGTGTTCCCGTTTCCACGGTTTTCCAAGGGAATTATTCGACCAAATCTTTTTTACAGGGATACCTCCCAACTCTCCCCCTTTTCTGTAGGTAGGTAAGTGAATATAATCTTGTATGTTACATTTTAAATACATCTGCAATATGTAGAGGAGATCTGCCGCCCGCAGTAACTCCTTCTCAAGAAAAATCCAAATTCATATTTTTGTAGATAAAGACCTGAAACTTCCATAGTATGTTAATTGGTATGTTGAATTGGTTGGTCAAATTTTCATCAAGATCATAACTTTTTAAAGGTCTTCCCCCCTCTCCTTTCTCAAAAATTTGGAAAATTTTCTTAGCCTCGTAACTTCTGGTGCATAAAAAAATTAAAGAATTTTAAATATCTAGAATCATTATGAAAAGCCGATTCATTTAGTGTATACATTTTTCTAAAGTTTTTTTTTATAATTTTGGTTAATTTTACCATAAGCCACTCCTTACTATAGTTCGGTACCACAAACTGCTTGAGAAATGACAAACTATTTTGGATACGGAGCAGTAAGAACTTGAATGTTTTTGAAGCCAAGTTGATGCAACCCCAATAATAGCTGTTGCTCCAATTGATTGTCTATTTATTTTGAGAGCAAATATTTTATTGTCTCGGACAAATTTTTCATGAAAATCCCGCCGAGTCAATTCATTTACTCAATTAGGGTCAAAAATGAAAGCGATGTCTGACATTCTGGAGACTCGGAAAATAACAGATTACAGCACCGCAGAGAAAGAACAGAGGAAACTAATTATCACCTTTCATAGCGTTTTCAAGTCCCTTTTGAAGTTCGTCAATATCATCTTCCTTATCATTGCTTCCTTTATATTCACCAGTTTCCCTATCCTTACTTTGAAATTTGGAATTTTCTTCGACATTTTTGTCTTCATTCACATCAGTTTCAGGTTCACTTTCTTCATTACTACCAGATTCTTCTGATTCCTCTTGTTCTTCTCTTGGTAAGTCTGCCGATTCCCCAATCACTGATTTGATAAAACCACTGGCAGAAACTTCAACATCAATTTCATCATCTCGTCTAAGATATATAGTCAGAATTTAATAGAATCCAAAGAGTTGTTTTCCAATGTGTGCTGTTCAACAAGAACATCTGCACTGACTTTATACAAACGAAAACTGCAAAATTTTGGCCAGCCAAACGAGAGGATTGACAACCGAAATTTAAAATCCCCCCTCCCCCTCTCTTGCTAAACCTCAATGTAAACTTAAACTCAAAAAACACGAACAAATTATACTTCAGAAAAATTTAAATTAAAGTGTAGCAATACAGTATAATATAGCAATACAGGTGACTTATATAAACCCAATACAAATGGTAATGGGAATAAAGATGCAAAATAGAAGTACAAAGCAACAGCTATGTCTAAAATCAAAATTAAAAATAAGGAATATTTAAAAATGCAACAAAAGCATCATAGGGATAGGATCTATCAGTTTTTAGAGTTGGACAAGAAAGAAAGCTTTTAGTTTTACTTTCAAAAAAATTTCCGAAAAAGAAGTTGTTCAAAAAAAGCAAAGAACCATATTAAGTTTAACACGGGCAGAAATAAGTCCCTATAATAATTCAAACTTAAAACGACCATAAATTATTATCAAAGAATAAAACCCAAAACAAACAGAACTTAAAATAAATTATCATCTTAAACATGAAGATAACAGATACTGATAAAGATCAATAAATAGACCTAAATAGAGTAAAAATTAAATTAAATACTCACGTCAAACTTAAAACAAACAAAATTACTGCAAACAGGAGTTTGGCTACAGCCCCTTCCTCTTCCCCTAACCATAGAAGCTCTAAAGCCTGCTGTGTCCTTTGCGTTTTATTGAAAATTATGTATTTTGAACCCAGTGCTTCAATTTTTCAAAACATCGACGAAAAATGGAAACTAAATCACTATAATAATCAAGATGACTGGAAAGAACTAACGACAACAAACGGAATATTTAATGTGCAATGGTACCAACTCCTGGATATGTTAGCTATTCAAAACTTTATTCAACTGTAATTTCATTTTTAATGTTATAAATATACAAAAAATGTTTGCTTTCAGTAAAGTGCAAATCACTTAATAGATTAATCACTTATAAATATACAAAGATTAAATGTAAAAAAATTACATTTATATTTTATATATGTTATAAATTTAAAAAAAAATGTTTGTAATATATTTTGCTTTCAGTAAAGTACAAATCACTTAATAGGCTCAAGAACTTTTACGGTTAAGGGAGGGGGAGGGGGCAGTAGCCTAAGTCCTGTTTATTTCAACTTTTTTCGTTTTACGTTTCATTTGAATATGCAACACTTTGGTTTTGTCCCGTCTTTTTTTTTTCTATGCCACCGATGTCGGCTTATTCCTGGAAACTGGTAAGGATCTAACCTGTGCGGTCTTCACGGAAAGTGTGGACCTCAGGCCGGATTGATGAACATGGCATTAGATTTTGGAAAGCTCCGCAGAACTCTTGCCTGGGGCCAAAAAGGATGGTTTTTGCTTGTCCACAAGCCAGAGCCTATGGTGTGCGAAGTGAAGTGGAGTTATATAGCCTATGTCAGAGAGGAGTATCTGAAGTTGTGCAGCCAAGCTTTCGTTTCATCAAACCATGTTTCTGCTTTCGAGTGGAAAGCTCCGTTCTAGCAGGCAAGCAGACAGGCCCCACTTTCAAATTGAAGATGGACTAAAATCTATAAATGTTAAATATATGCGGCAGTTACCCGGCCCCACAGCCAACATATCTTCTCTAAGTGATAAATAGAAAAATTTACAGAAGCAAAAAAGCGGCATTTTCCCACGGGTCCGAAAGTGCTGCCGTGATTTTCGCTGGGTTTATCATTTCTTTTTTTGGACTTGGGATTGAGGTAGAGAAGTGTTATCAGATGAACCTTTTAAACTTAAAAAGTTCTGTCATTGCTAAAGAAATTGGAGCTTATCCTTTGCTCCTTTCTAACTGGTGACGTTAGAAAGTTGGCCTACGGCAAAAAAAAAAATCAACTTTTGAACTAAGACAGATAAAAAAAAATTTTCAACGGCAATCGATAGCTCTTGATGAGCTGATCAAAGTATATGTCATCCATTTTTTGATACAAAAATTTCTTCATGAGATATGTTAGTTCGAAAGTTTCAGGGGGTTGACAACTTCAGTAGTAGGGTACACACTGAAACCAAAAATAAGCCGATACCAATTGTGAGACATGTAGGAGACTATCTTCGGCAGTGAAGGGTTTGCAGATTTTGCTATTTGGTATACCTATTATTTGTTTCCAGTGTATTTGATGATAAGACCGAGTTGGTTCCAGTGGTAAGACATGTAGGGGACTTGTAAGTAATAATCGTCTGTTAGGTTACAATCATTTTTAGTGAAGAGGGGTTTATAACTTTGCTAGTTTGTGTAGCCTACCCATACTCACTGTAACCTAGAATTAAGTGTTTATGCAAGGGGGACAAACGATAACGTAAAACAACGAGGCAGTTTCGTAATAATTAATAGAGTATCATCTATCGTATTTTGATCCTGAAAAGTTACGGATAGCTTTATAATACCAACTAGATTATATAAGATATTGTTCCAAGTCTTGACTCGTCACGATGTCTACGATTGAAAAGGATAAAGTTCAACTGGCTGCAAAGTCAATTTAGTCCCTTCTTTCGATATTCTTTTGTTATTGTTGTTTTTTCAACGCTGAGGAATAGCCCGTAATCATGTGATTACTGATCGCGTTCTTCTTTGAACATAACGTTTTAAAAGCTTCGATGGGCTGACAACTTCAGAGTTTAACCGATAGCAAAGAAACAAAACCAAAGTGCTGCTCTTGCAACACTTTATTCGGCGAAGCCGGACAAAGGTTGCCGCAACAGTTCACGTTGCTCAGGCAACGTAGGTCTAGGTTTTACTTGGTTTATCTGTTCATTCACATCAGTATCTGTTGTCTTTATGTTTGATATAATCATTCATTTTTAATTTCTGTTAGTTTCGGGTTTCATTTATTCTTTATTAGTAATTTCTGGTTTGACTTTCGGTTTGAAATATTACAGGCTTTGATTTCTGCCCGTCCTAAATTCAATATGGATCTTTACTTTTCTTTGAAAACTTCTTTTTCGGAGCTTTTTTAATATTAATTTCTGTTCGCTTGTGACTGCCAAAATGTTAGCATTTGTTAATTTAATGATTTCAGTTTAACAGGTATTCGGCTTCAAAAACCAAAATATCCGATTGTAATTTAAATTCTTAAGTTGCGTCAGGTGATATGACCATTGGCTTTGATTGTCTTCAATTTATAAATTATGTTCAATATGAAATCTAGATTTGGAATGGTTTTTGAAATTCCAAGGTTCAAGGTTCAAGGTCCAATTCAACAGTAATTTACAGATAGTTACAAAAACAGATTCGCCTGAAAGAATGTTCAAAATATTAAATGAAAATAAACAGGAGAACGAATATACATCAGAAAGAGCACTCAGTTCTCTTCATTTCCGTTTCTTCAAACTCTTTCATTTGTCACTTCTACGTGAGTGATTGGTAGATGGGGTTTGGGGAAAATATCGTTGTGGCAACCTGGGTTCACATAGTGTTTTTTGATTTATTTCAACATTCCCTCGAAATTTAAACTTAATATCCTAGCTTTTTTAAAGATATTCTACAAACGCCCTTTTGGCTTTCTGGATTCAAATAGTCTCTTTTGATTTATCTCAAAACCTCCCTCAACACTCCTGAAAAGTTTCAAATAAATGCCATTAGCCTTGAGATATTGCAGATACGAACTTTTGACAACCTGGATTTACATAGTGTATTTTCATTAAGTTCAACATCCCCCTCAAGATTCACTGAATGTTTCCACTTAATACCCTTCCCTAAATGTTCTTGGAATGCTTAAGATGTGACGTTTTGACAACTTATACATGGTGTTTTTTTTACTTTAACATCCCCTTCAGCATTCCCTGAAAGTTTTAACTTAACACCAACAGCCGTTCCTGAGATCAACATAGAAATGCCCAAATACAACCTTTTCGCAGTTCGATGTAGTTAGTGTCTTTTGATTTAATGCAACATCCTCCTCAACATTCCCTGAAATTTTTGGACACCAGTATGTCCGAACGTTACCGTCTTTCACGATGATAAATACTGTATGTAAACAATGGACAAACTGCATAATTTACAACCATTTCCCCGGGGTTTGTGGGGGCATAGCACACCTAATGGGATAGCTATTAGAACTTTCCACTATTTTGAACAAAGTGGAGATTTCAAAATCCTGATCAATACTGAGGGAGTTGGGTATCTAAAAGAACGAGGAGGGGCCCTTTGTCCTCCAAGCACTGTTCAACATCCGCCTCAACGTGCTCTGAAGGTTTCAACTTAACACCCTCAGCCATTCCTGGGATGTTGCTGACTGAACCTTCCTTTTGCACAACCAGCATGCAAATAGTGTGTTTCGATTTTATTCAAAAACCCCTCAGCATTACCTGAAAGTAGTCGCAGTCACGCTCAAAAGTACTCACAGTCGCAAGTATTCAAATTCGTAAGTTGTCGCAGTTGCAAAAAGGTACAGTTGCGAGTAGTCACGAGTAGTTGCGAGTAGACTCAATCACAAGTAGCCTCAATCACAAGTAGCTCACAATTGCAAGTAGCCGCAATCATGCATAGTCGCAATCACGAATATTCACAATCATATGCAGCTGAAGTCGCAGCAGAGTAGTAGTAGTGACCCTGAGAGTTCTAAGTTAAAACCCTTAGCCGTTCTTAGGATAATGCAGATGCGCTCTTTTGATAACCTGGATGCACATAGTATCTTTTTATTTAGTTCAACATCCCCAGCTCAATATTCCCTGAAGTTTCAGCTTGACACCCTTAGCCTTTTTGGACACTCCCAGGGTCAGACATCCCTTTCTTTCCCAATGTGAAACTCAGTATGTAAACAATACGCAAATTACATAATTTACAGCCGATAGCATAGCTACTAGACTTTTTGACAATTTTGGACAAAGCGACTATTTCAAAACTTAATGAGTATATGGTGGGGGGTATAAAAGACAAGAAGGCTTAAATTTTGCCCTCCAAGCACTTTCAACATCCACCTCAACATGCCCTGAAAGTTTCAAATTAATGCCCTCAGCCGTTCCTGGGATATTACTGATGCGATCTTCTGACAGACATCATGCAAATAGTGTGCTTTGATTTTGTTCAACATTTCTTAAAAATAGTCGTATTCACAGTCGCAAATAGTCACAGTCGCAGTCGCAAGGATTTGTAGTCGAAGTAGCCACATTTACAAGGAGTCGCAGTTGCAAGTAGTCGCATTCGTAAGTTAGTCGCAGATAGTCGTAGTTTCATCAGTAGTAGTGACTCTGAAAGTTTCAAATTAATACCCTTAGTCATTCGTAAGATTTAGCTGTCCCCGCAGATAAGTCCTTTTAAAAACCTTGATGCACAGTGTATTTTGATTTAGTTCAGCATCCCCCCTCAATCATCTCGTAAATTTTCACCTTAATACCCTTAGCCTTTTGGGACACACCCAGGATCAGGATAAAACATTTTCTCTTTTCCAATGTTAAATCCTGTATGTATGTTATAGACATTTTTTTAGTTTACAACTCTTACCCTTGGGGCTATGGGGTACATGGCATCCCAGGAGACATAATTATTAAAACTCAACGATTTTGATAAAAATGGCTTTTTTTAAATCTCGGTTAGTGTTGAGGGGCGGGCATCTAAAAAAGGTAGGTGGGGGGCTGCTTGGCTCAGATCACTCTCCAACACCTCCTAAAAAATGCCCTGAAAGTTTCGATTTAATGTCTTCAGCTGTACCTGAGATATTACTGATACTCTTTGACAACCGGCATACACATAGTGTGTTTCAATTTTGTTTAATATCCCCCTCAAAATTTCATTAAAGTAGTCACAAGCAGAAGTAATTGCATCTTCAAGTAGTTGTAGTCAGATTCGGGAGTAGTGGCAGTCGCAAATATTCATAATCGAAATCGCAAGTAGTAGGAGTAGTAGCGGCCCTGAAAGTTTCAAGTTAATACCCTAAGCCGTTCCTAAGATATTGGTAATATGCCTTTTTGATAACTGGATGCACATAACGTCTTTTTATTTAGTTCAACACAACCCAGGAACGTTCCCTAAAGTTTCACCTTAATACCCTTAGCCTTTTAGGACACACCCGGGAACAAACATTCCGGAATTTCTCAACAATAAATCCTGCATTTGAACAATGGGCAATTTGCACAATCTACAACCCTTGCCCCTGATGCAATGGAGGGCATGGCATCCCCGGAAGAACTCTTGACTATTTTGAAAAAAACAGCATTTTCAATATTTCGATCAGTCTTGAGGGCGAGAGGGCTTAGATGCCCTCTCACCCTTTGCAAGGGAGGCTGGTTGCCCTTCGATCACACTTCAACAACCCTTTCGCCAGGACCTCAAAATTTCAACTTAATAAACTCAGCCGTTCCTGAGATACGCCCTTTTGACAACCAGTTGGAACACAGTATGTTTTGATTTTGTTCGAAATTCCCCTTAATAGCTACTGAAAGTTTTACCTTAATGCCCTAAGCCTTTTTTGAGACCTAGAATCAAACAAATCCCCTTTTCCCAATAAAAAACCGTGTATATAAACAAGGGGCAACTTGCACAATTCACAGCCCTTGCCCCAGGGACAAGGCGACTCAAAAAGACAACTAAAGGATGTGGGAGGGAGGAAAGCGGGGTCGTTACCCTCTGATCCCTTATGACTCTTAAAAGGGCACTAGGCCTTTCAATTTCCAGTCGAATGAGTTCCCTCCGAAGTTTCTACGACCACCCCTTCGGTACGAAATGGCTCTGAAAAAAATAATAATAGATAAATGATATATTAAAGCCTTATGGCTCTCTACTATGCACAGCTCTAAAGCGTTGCCTCTGATTGAAGGGATTCGTTTCTAACTCAATCCATGCAGTATCTTTGAGCGTTTATAAGAGCTATGTCTCTATTTGTTGTATGTCTAGGTCAATTGCAATTCTGTAACTGAACATGTTGCAGAGAAGAAAAGCCGCGTGTTTCCTCCTAACAGAATGTGGTAATGACAATATTGTATGGAGTTTGGCTTATTCATGCATTAAGAAATACAATTAACCTATTTCTCTTAAAGGTCACAACTAAGCGTAGTGACTTGGGATGCCGCCAGTCGATTATGCCTACTGCTATTACATGTCAATGTTTCGCCATCTTGAGGTATTCGGAATGGTTGACAGACCATTGCCGCTTTGGTCAGCCATATGGTCAGTTTCAACCAGCTTATACAGACAAAAAACCTACCAAACCATACAAGGGTATGTGTGACAGTACTGTTTAGCACGAGAAGAGCATGTTTAATTGTCTACAGTAGCTACTTACTGCTAACGAAGTCAAGCCATCTCAGGCCAGTCTGGCTTAGAGTGCTCCGACTATGTAAGGGCAGGTTACGGCTACCAAAAGAATCAACACAAGACTAGGGTGTCAAACATTTGAAGTTTTCTACAGCAGCTTACGGTCTAATTTACCAAAAGTGCATTACTCTGCTTTGATTAGTCTCACTTAAACTTTAGAAAGGAGCAAGCCATCATCGGCAATGACTGAGCCGAGATGTGTGAAGTTCCTGACTCAACTCCGTGTAGTGTTCTATACTGAACTACTTTGATGTTAAAAAAGGTCAAAGGCTAAAAAAGGCTAACATTGTCAAAAGATGGGTCTAAGACCATGATCTTAGTGTTGTCCCATTTTAACTACAGTAGTAATTTCATAGCTTCTTCTTGCAATATCAGTAGCGTTTGCATTAGCTACTCCATAGAGTTCACCGAAAGAATCAGATCACTGGGAAAGTTAGCATGCCCTATTTTTTGTTTACACTCCAAAAGTTAAAATTATTAAAGTTTTTTGGAAACATAAATAAAGCAAAAAGAGCTTATAAGAAAATTTAGGCGACCTTTATTAGCTGTTACTTCAGACACCGGAAATACCTCCTCGATCTAAAGTGCGTTTATATAGAGAAAAATACACAGCAAAAGTAAATAAGGTGAGAAATACCCTTACATGGAAGGGCTTTTCAGGCAAAAAGTGAATTAATGCAAAAAATAAGTTTCCTGAAACAAGAAACAATGTTCCTGAAACAGAATAAAAATTACTATTTACCCAATGTTTTCTCTATTTTGTCACTACTTTGACTTACTAACGGCATAGTTCTTTAATCATTAAAATAAAAACTCCATTGGTAAACATAGCAAATAAAACATTTGGAGCTTCGATATTTCAAAATATTCCTAATTTATACTTTCCTATTTTACATCATTTAATATCTTTAAAAAAATTTAAATAGAGGCAACAGAAAATAAAAGAACTGACTTACTCGATATCACTAAAAACTGGATGGAATTCACTTTCAAAATTGAACTTTCTCTTAAAATAGTCGATAATACACCTCACATCACGATTAAAATACCTAAAAGGAGAAAAGGATAAAAAAACGAATTTAGATAAAATCTGATAGTAGAAGAACCCAGAAAATTAACCATAAATAAAACCAACTAATAAAACTGGGGGCAGGGGCAGATCCAGGGGGGGGGGGGCAAGGGGTGCGATCGCCCCCCCTAGACGGGCTGTAATTTTTTTACTGCACTCACGGAAGTCTGCATTAACGCATGTTCTAACTACTGTAACTAGACTTTAAAACCTTTTTACATTACGTTCATTCCACAGCTTTTCCACTATCAAGCTAGCCTTGAGTATTTTTTGTCACCTCATAGCATAGCAACAGTTCACCCGGTAAATTTTAGCTAGTTCTTGCCTCTCTGTTCGATGTAAACATTGGAAGTGGGTGGGGTTGCGCAACGCAACCGGACCTGAAGTGTCAAAACAAACATTTAGTTCCAGTGTATAATGAACAGTGCGAGCTTCTGGAGAGGCCATGGAAACTCCCGATTGGATGCCAAATGTCGTATTCTGTTCATTTAAAGCGGGAGAAAGACGAAAAAGGTACTTGAACGATTCTCATTTGCAGAGTTTCCACTGGCTTGTATATTCTGCTGCCCAAAAAGGCCTTTTTTGCAAATACTGCCCTCTTTTTGTAACTGGGACTAGCGGGGGTTCAAACAGACAGGTTCCCCTACAAAAGCTGGTCACAAAGCCTGTCACAAAATATACTTCCCAGTACCATCATGACGCAGTAGAGGCTGGAAAGTCGTTTCTAAGAGCCTAACATTCTCCGCACGAATCTGTAAATAATCGCGTCAACGAACAGCGAATGAAGCAAGTAACAGAAAACCGAGAGAGGCTTAAGCCGATTCTGGAATCAATCATATTTCTAGGAAGGCAGAATATTCCACTGAGGATCCATCGGGATGATGGCAGCTTAAACTTGGATGACATGCCGTTTTCCAATGAAGGAAACTTCCGAGAACTACTATGTTATCGTGCTGAAAGTGGCGACAGTAAATTAAAGGAACAACTGAAAACATCAGGAAAAAATGCTACCTACATCAGCAAAACAACTCAAAACCAGTTGATTGAGTGTTGTGCGAAAGAAGTTATAGGTGTCATTCTAGAAAGAGTAAAGTCAGCAAGGTATTACAGAATCATTTTCGATGAGACAACAGATGTGTCACATTCATCACAACTTAGTTTAGCTCTCTGCTATGCCTTCGATAACCATAGACGCGAGGACTTCATAGGTTTTATTGACGTTCATCATGCCACCTTTGAACCTTCCACTGCAGACAATGAGGCGACTGTCAACGGAAAAGTGATTGGCCAGCTAGTTCTAAGCCTTTTAGAAGAAATGGGTTTGAATTTACTTGACTGTGTTGGAATCGGTACGGATGGGTGTGCAATGATGGTATCAAATAACTGTGGTGCTGTAGTTGAAATTCAGAAAAAAAGCTAAAAATGCTTCTCGTTGTCCCTGCTTTAACCAAGCCCTAAACCTTTCTTTGTCAAGAAGCTCAGCTGTTTTGAGCATCAGAAATGCCAGAGGCATTATAAAAGAAGTTGTTGCATTTTTTAATGCATCTGCGAAGCTAAATTACGTCTTGAATAAGGTTCTAAAAGCTCAGCTCACGGGAATCGGCGAGACGAGGTGGATCGAGCGACACGAGTCACTTATGCAGTTTGTGTCCGAACTTCCAAAAATCATCCAGTCTTTGGAAAACATTAGTCACTGGAGTCAATCAGTGATCGCTCCAAAGGCAAAGACGCTTGTCACAGCGTTACATAATACGGAACTAGTGGTTTCCCTTCAGTGTCTACATAGTATTTGCGCTCTGACCTTGCCTCTTAGTCGGCTATTCCAGAAGAAGACTTTCCACGTTTCCAATCTTTTGGATGTTCTAGCAAAGCAACGGGAAACGTGTGACGAAGAGTTCGCACTAGTATTCGAGCAAGTAAAAGAATTGTCAGATAAAATCGAATTGGCTGTTGAAGTTCCAAGATTACACAAAGACGGGTTCATCGAAATACTCCTCCTCATACTACGCCTGAAGAATATTATCGACGTGTTGTTTTTATACCTATGCTCGACTCAGTCATAAGTGACTTGAAGAGCCGATTCTCAAGAGACACGCTGAACTCTTTCCGGTTAACCGTACTGCTGCCATCAAATATTGTGAATTGTACTGATGATTTGCTGCAATCTTCCGTCAAAGAGATCTCTAGCATGTACGGTCAACTTCTTGGCTTAACCGTGCCGTCTACCAGGGCAACACTTATTTTGGCAGAGGTGCATGTGTGGAGAAGTAGACGGCTTCGGGTTAAGAGAGAAGGAGGTATTTTTCCTAGTTCAGTGGAAGAAACTGCCAAGGAATGTGACATACACCTATATCCTTATGTCAGCTCACTTCTTGATATTTTTATATCTCTTCCAGTGAGCGTGGCATCTGCCGAGGCGTAGCTTCTCAACTTTACGCAAACTGGAAACCTGGCTCAGAGCACAGATGGGGCAAACTAGACTCAGTGGTTTGGCCCTCCTTAATGTGCACCGCGACAGCGATATCAGCACTGACAGAGTAATCGACAGGTTTGCGAACATTGGAGGCAGGAAGCTTGAATTTTGCTTGTAAACAGTTGTCAGTTGATCAAGTACAGTTTTTGTAATCATTATTATAATATATGAAAACCACATTTTCATTAGACAAGAGACCACCAGGGAAACTTAAAACGTGAAAAATAAAGTCAGCCTTGTGGCAGACAAAAAGGACACTACCCCCACTCTTTTCAGTAAGAATCCCCCCCCTTGAACGAAAGGCTGGATCCACCCCTGACTGGGGGGAGGTATATTAGCTCTGTTATATGACAACCTAATATAATTGAAATGAACATTGTTTGAAGAGGTCTTTCGGATGTAAAATCCTTACTTGATTATTAATACAAGCTTTGTTACTCAAGACAATAAGAGAGATTAAAATAATAACAGAACAAGCCAAAAGACATAGATTAAAAAATCAGAAGATGAAAAATTGAACGTATTTTGAAACAGATGTATCACTACTCTCCTCAACCAATCCAATCTGTTCAGAGTTTCAATCTTTACATCCATCCTTGAAGTTCCCACCTCTTTCGAATCCTTTCTACTTGCCCCACCCCTCCCTATTCCAGGACGTCTTGCTTTCTGTTGCGCCGGCTCGACGGCCAAAAAGCACTCTTTTTTTGGCAACCTATCATTCTTGATCCGTAAAACCCAACCAAGCCATCTTAGTCTTTCTTTCACTAAAATCCTATTCAAAGGGAACATGTTTCTGTACACCTTATTGTTTGACATACAGCGCACCTTATTCGTTAAAATAATTTTCCATTATAATTGCAAATCTGAGCGTTATTAACAGTGAATAACCTGAAAGAACCTCAACACAACTATTCCATTTTAATTCAAAGCCATAAGCCAAATCATAAGCCAACAAGTAACTAAGCAAATTTTAATTTCTTATAACAGAAAATGTTTCTGTGTTTTCAATAAGACGCTAACTTGATGTCCAGTCCAGCAGTGGATGGATCGAAAAAAAACGTATTTTTTTTTATTTCTACATAAGGTAGTAGTAGCTACAAATACGTTATATGATTCCATCTGCATCAAAACAGAAATATAAGACTAAATCATTTCCACTTGCTCTATCCCTGTTACCACAACACTCCTCCTTGATATACTACAACAGGGCAGGTTTATGGTTTGTGCAATAATTGTGCAAGATCGAAACAATAGACAAATTAAAATCTACCTTTGAAACTACCTGGTGGAAAATCATATACCTTTGAAACTAGTTCACATACCTTTGAAACTAGTCTGCTTACAAGAACACCTGCTCTCTTCCACCAGTTCCAGTTTCCTACAACGAAGTACACCACATCAGTTATTTCTTATAAATGCCCGAACAACTTTTGGCAGGCCCTCTGGAGCAGTGTTGTGCCAAGTACTTCTTTTTTTTACTTAAGTACAAGTACCAAGTACTCAGAGAAATTTTAACTTAAGAACAAGTATTAAGTACTTCTCTAAGAATATACTTAAGTAATAAGTACTTTTGAAAAAGTACTTCAGTACTTAAGTACTCAAGTATTTCGATTTTACTTGAATTTTGCTTCAATAAGATATAAAAAGAAAAAAAATTACAAAGAACATTCATTACAGCTTCATAATAACTTTTAATTTCTTTCTTGCTCCTTTCAATGGCAGAAGCTTTTCAAACATACCATTTCCAAGCATGTTTCTTTTTGGAGTAAAAAATTCCATCACCTACCAAAAAAAGTATTTGTGCTGGTGCAGACAAAGGAAAGATACAGCTGTACTTCCTGAAAACTTTCATTGCCCTTTGGTACACTTTGAGCACAGATAGTTCCTTTCGCTTTTCATTCAAATATGACAAAACTTCTCAGAATTGGTTTCAAGGCCACGGTTGCCATAATTATCATGAGTAGTTTTTTCAGCACTAAGATCAAAGTATTCATCTCCAGACAAAAAGCCACCTTTATCAGCCTTTATCAGGAAACCACTTCAATTTGAAAAAATTATGACTTACCGTGGCAATAACATAGTCTCTTGCATGAAAGACCCACAAGTAGAGCATGTACAAAAGGCTGGCTGACTTTCGCCAAATCTTTCAGCTTTTTGAGCTTCCTTTCAAGTGACTTGATTGTAGGATAGATAGCACCGAAGTAGCATTTTTCCTCCACCTGAAGAATGTCCAATGCCACTGCTACTGGCTTCATAACTTTTATGTATTCTTCAAGAATTTCAACATCACGAGAAGTTAGCCTTGGTTTTTGCAAAGCATCACATATGTTAGCAAGCTTTCCAATTTTGTGACAGTCCATCAAATCTACAGCATCAGCAGCTTTTGAACTCTTATTCACGGCATCCCAGAAAGCAATACACTTCAAAAAAGCGGCGTGGTACTGCCTCTTATATGCAATATCACAGATGACTTTATCAGCATCGGTGGATCCAAGCAGGTTAAGTGTATGGCTGACACACCTGAAGTGTGGAGGAAGTAGGAAATACTCGGGGTCGTCATGAGAATCGAGTATCTCTCCAACGTTCGTAAAAGAGAATGAGCCATTCTGGCCTGCTTCATTTTCTTTATCACTGTCTTGAATATCTTCATCAGAAACCATCGGATATTCCCTGAATGCCTTACTAAAGTTAGAGGTGTTATCGGTCAAAATCCCTTGTCCCTTTTTATCAACTGCAATTTTGTACCTGGCACATACGCCATTCAGTTGTTCAGCAATTCTGTCATAAGTGTGTGAGCCCTTGAACCGGCAACAAGCAAGGACATAAGATTTCCATTTCAAATCCTCATTGAGCAAGTGTGCAGTCATTCCCAAGTAGCTTTTGTTGTTGGCAGACCAAATGTGTGTTGTCAGCAACATGTAGTCGGTGAGTTCAAAATCATGAACCATATCTTTTATGTACTTCAAAAACTTAGCTTCAATTTGCACAGCTAAAGCTTTTCTTCCTGGAACCCTTGTATAAGGTGCAAGACCTGTTATCAGATTTTGAACGACGGCTTCTCAACAGTGTATGGGGGTCGCATCTCGTCCACAATGTAGTCCAGTGCCAAAGAATTCACTTTTGACTGTGTCAGTTTCTACGGTCTTGCAGCAAAGAAATCTCGCTTAACTTTTTTAGAAGGTGAGCTATAATCAGGGCCAGCGTTATCTTCAGATTCAGACGATCCCAAAAGTGAGCCTATAAGTTCACTAGCCTCTTTGCTACTTGATTTCCTTTTGTTCTTACTGTTTATCACATTTATCACAAAAAAACTGTCCGTTCAATATATATAGTAATTCTGCCATGATAGCGTCCTTTTTTGAAATTTTGCGCCGGGCCAGGAGCCGCTGTTCTCAAAGACTAAAATCCATTCATCCACTAATATATAGGAAGTTCAATTCATCCCATCGCCCTGCGTCATGCCGGTATAATTTTTCTGTACCATGAAGAAAGTACTTGAGCACTTAAGTACCCTTAAGTACTTCAAATTTTATTTAAGTAAAAGTATTAAGTACTTTAGAAATTTTTACTTAAGTAGAGTACAAGTACTCATATTTTTTACTTAAGTAATTACTTAAGTACTTTTACTTAAGTATTTCCCATCACTGCTCTGGAGGGCTTGCATGTTTTGTGAAGCGGAGTTTAAGTGGTCTAAATCCCATTTGCTTATGCTGGAACGATCATTTTCTTGCCATCCAGTTAGGCAATACTGTTATAATTAACACTTATTTGCCACATAATGCACGTGGAATTGATTCTATGACTCGGATCGCTAAAACTTGCTTCCCGTTATGCTCAGCTGTGAAGCAATTCGCTGATTCCGAATTTACATATCTGATTGTTGGTGACTTGAACTGCAATATTTTAGATAACTCGGCCAGAACTGACTGCTTGTTAGATTTAGTTCCTGATTATAAAATTGTGCCAAAGGATCAGTCCTTTACTTACATTCATCATTCAGGAAGTGTATCAAAAATTGACCAGGTAATCTGTTCGCCAAGTCTCAGTATTTCTGAATGTGGAATGCGGAAGGTTGTCAGAATGCGGAAGGCCTGCTTCTGGTATTGTTTTCAGTATTAAAAATCGCACTAAATCTGCTTATAAGAAATACCTTCGTGCAGTCCGATTTCGGGCTCTTGATTTTCCATGAAATCCAAGTGATTGGAAGAAAGTTTTAAATTCTATTAAATTTTTAGTGATGGTCCTGGCAATTATATTTCTAAGTCAGCTTGGGAATCGCATTATACTGCTATTTTTTCCCAGATTAATTATGCAGTTCAATCACGTTTTTCAGCTGTTTTGAAACGTATGTTACCGTCTGCTCTATCTCAGCAGGATATCTCAGCAGTACCGATATCCGCTGATTCAATTTATCTGGCTATTAAAAGGCTTAAGTCTAAGTCAGTTGACACCAATGGAATATCAGTGAATCATTTAAAACCTGATTGCCCCCCTTTAATATCGCATTTACAACTACTTTTTCAAATGTGTTTGTGTTGTTCTGTCGTGCCGGACAGTTTTTTGTGTGGCACAGTTACTTCTATTTTAAAAAGGCGGAAAGATCCATTTTCATGTTCATCTTATTGTCCTATCACTGTTTCTTGTACCTTAAGCAAAGTCCTTGCGTATTTACTTCTCCCTTCTATAACAGACAATATAAATTTTGGAGTTAACCAGTTTGGTTTTCAGCGTGGTCTGGGAAGTCAGCATGCCCATAAAGTTCTTTCTACTCTGCTTTCTGATGCCTCCGGGAAGGGCTATGATCTTTATTTTTGTTCTTTAGATCTATCTAAGGCTTTTGATTCTGTAGTTCACTCCCAAGCCCTGTTTTCTTTGCTTAAATGTGGAGTGAATGTTTCTATTGTTTCTTTATTAAAATTTTGGTATGGTCATTCTTTCCTTCATATTAAATCTTCTCCTTATGATCCTTCTATGTTAAAGATCTCCGTAAGACAAGGTGTGAGACAAGGTGGAGTTTTATTTACATCAATTTTCAAAATTTGTATTGCTGATATTTAAAATAGTCTTCCAACAACTTACCTTTTAGGTAGTTCAAATGTCTCATATCTTGCTTATGCAGACGATATTCTTCTCATTAGTAGAGCTAAATCTGGGCTTTCGGCTTCTGTTTGTTCTAACTCTACTGCTTTCTCGAATGTAGGTCTGACCCTAAACCCTGATAAATGTGAATTCCTTCATTTTGGTCCTTCTCCTAACCAATCTTCTAGACTTAATTGTTCTGAATTTAGCATTCCGTGCGTGACTTCTTTAATGTGGTTGGGCATTACCCTTACTAACAATTTAGTCTCTTTTCGTAATAAAATTGTTTCTGATGCTAAGGTGAAACTTCAAGTTAGTTATTCTAAAATTGTTGCGAACAGGGGGAAATACAACCGCAAAGCCTTTTCACAAATTTATTCTTACTTTTGTGATCACTCGGTTTTATATCTTTCTGGATTGTATCCTGTTTTAAAAAGAAAGATATAAAAGCTCTCAAGTCCTCTTATTTTCGTTTCCTCCGATTTTTGTTGTATCTTCCTCCCTGGTACAAGAACAGTGATATGGTAACAAATTTCGGGGCTCCAGATTTATTAAATAAACTTAAAGTGCTACACCAGAAACTCTCCGACTCGATACCTTTTACTATTAACCCTTTTTATGGTCTTCTAAAATGTTTTCTACAGTAATTAGTGTGTTATCAGAAGTTTTTTTTTTTTTTTTTTTTGTGTGTGTGTTTGTTTTCTACTTCGCTGTTTCAATTGGTTCACAAATAAATTATTATTATTATATCTAGTTTACTTGCAACAGAAAAACGAGAAAAAAATTCTGACAATATAATAATCCGAATGTTCGTTATTCAAATATTAAATAAGACAAATATAATCCACAGACTTTGCTCCTACATTAGCACGCAACGAACTAATTAAAATTCTTACATTTCTGCATTTGAATGAGACACTGAAACCATTTGAGGAAAGTCGATAAGAATTGGTTTTCCTTCGTCTGTTACCATCAAGTTGAATTCATTAAAATCAGAATGAATAACGCCGGAGTTGGCAAGTTGGACAATCAGGTCCATTAATGCATCATACAATGCTGCAGGATCATCCAATTCTCTCACTTGACACCTAAAATATACAAATTGGAAACAGAATATTCGGAATTTTCATTATTTACCAGGGTTCAACTGAGATTAAAAACACTATCACCAAAGATCTTTTGGTTGCGCTAAGTTGTCATACCAAAAAAAAGTGATTTTCCTTGCTGTTCCAGCCAGGATACTGATAGTTTCCTGTGTAGAAGGTTCCGACCAGGGCGGCTACAATGGTGTACTTTTTGTTTCGATCCGATGCCATTCTCAGGAGTTTCAGGCTATATTTCAAAATTCCCATAAAATTGTTTCTGAAGCAAAATTTTACTATTAAGACTAATCGAGATAATAGTTACCATTCCTGAATCAGCTACAAATACCAATTTTTTTCCCTAGCCAGTTTTTTTTAACGATATTTTAGTTTTTGGTTAATATCGGCCGAGATTCGTTCTTTACTAGGTTGCAGCTACCACTGCAACCACGAAAAGAAGCAAAAGAAACATAATTGAGTTGAGAAACTACTTGAGTGGTAGCACTAAAGCCAAGGTGAGAGCTGCTATATGTTAATGTTTGCTCACAACGATCGGCATAAATTTGCGGTCTTATACGATTTCTACGTTTTCGTTCGCCTTTGTTACAACTTAAATGGAAGCCCAGGTTAAGACTTTTAATGACCAAACTAAAGAAAACAAGAGGCTTCCTTAGACGGAACTATTTACTATCCTGCTTGTACTCATCAATATAATGGAATAGGAGGCTAGGGGAAAAAATAAGGTCACTATTTTATGCGAATTTACACCAGCTACTAATAATGAATCTTATACAATTATCTCCCTGTCCTAATGATAGACTTCGAATATGGAGTCTTTACCTCAAATAACAAACTTCAAACGGGAACCATCTTTTGAACTGAGTTTTCAGATCCCCATGTTTTCTTGTTAGGTAACAATGGGCTCAAATCCAAAAATACCTACGAAACAGCCCCTCAAGCTCGTCAAAACACCTCAAACTTGTAGGAAGAAAGAAAGAACATAGGAGGAAAGAAAGAGCTCTTACAGGATGTGCACTTCTAGGCAGTAGCATCGCCAACAAAATAGCGCTAGTCTATGGGAAAAAATCAGACACAATGCATAAACTGAAGCGAGTAAAGGTCATGCCGTTGGACTTATGATTTGTTTTTTCTTTTTCTTTCTTTCTCCTTTCTTATACTCCTAGAATTTTGACATGGTTAATTCAATTAATTTAAAACGGACATGCATTAGTTTTAAAGTTAAATTCCGAGCAATAATTGGATAATTTGCAATCAGTCTTCCACGAAGTGATGAATTTATACAAACACCATTTATCAGATTTCACGTAATTTATATCTGTAATTGAAAATGAAGGATTCTATTCTTATGCAGACCAGCAAAACAAGGAGTTTAGAACTAACCGTTAAACTGAAATATCTACCTAAAAATATCGGCCCTTTAGCTTATCAAACCGCACGCCACTATTTTTTTCTTTTTCCTCTTTGTAGGGCCCCAAATGGAAGATAAATGTGTCAGAATGTTGACACATCATGAGCTAGCCTTTTGTAAGTATACAAATTTTGTTAATACAAATTAGTACTACTTCATTTCATTACTTCATTACTTCATACAAATTAGCAAGAGCTTCAGCTACATAAAGCTATTTCTTAAAACAACAACAAAAAAAGAAAAAAAAACTAAGCATGGTTTAATCCTTCCATATCTGCTCTCATATTCAACGTTACACTTGGCATAAAAAAAATTAAGAGTAATTTCTAAATTTAAATGGAAAGACAAAAAACCGAGAGCTGTTTGCATATTTCTCTGTTTCCTTAAGCGAAAATCACAGAGGAGACTAGGACTGGCCAATGGCAAGAAGGGTATAAAAAGGATAATTGCAGCAGATGAATAATTTTGGGTTATGTTGGCTTTTAAGGGGCCATAAGAGACAGATGTCTACACAATACTCTAAAAATATGTGAATAGAGGTTCATATCTATAATTTACAAATCGGCGAATTTTTAATATGGCGTCTTATCACATCTTCCAATAAAAAATATTGCCTAGCCACCTCTACTCTCAAATGTAAAATTAACTTATAATAAATGTTCTCATAAAATATAGAATAAAGTTATCATACAAGGGGACGCCTTCAATATGTTCCATAACCACACAGTGTCGGTTGAAATCAATTGGTTCTGGGACTGGAAATCTTCTTTCTCTTAATGCTTTCATGTAGGCAAATTCTCGTGTGGCAGAAAGTCTTGACAAATAAATCCAGGAGCAAGACTGCCGCTTTCCATGGTAGTCCCTCTTCTCCTTTATCTTCCGAAACGATGTTCTCCCCAATCTAAAAAATATATTTATTATTTTTGTATAGCCTACAATAAAACTAAAACCAATACAGAATTTTGGAACAAAATTACAGCAACCTTTCTTAGGTATACGACCGATTGCTTAAGGTTTATATCCCTTTGCAAGTTTCTGGTATGTTATTTTTGGTATGTTATTATTCTGCAGCTCTACGGTTTCAATTTTTTGCATAACATGACTATTTTGCTATTATTCTATAGCTGAGTTGAGGTTTTCCCAATCCTGAAAAAGTTCCATTTTGTCTAATTCGCTTAGAACTTTCAAGAATAATGGTGTCTTGAGCCAAAAGTTATCTCTGATCATTTTGAAACTTACGGCCGTAAATCCCAGGGACAGGGGGAACCTAACGTAAAAAAAAATTTTGCTTATGGGCACAGCCCTCTCTAGCCAAAAATGGTGTCCAACAAGCACCACAGACTTTTTTTTTCTTAATCAGCTCTTATATCTGTATATAGATGTCATATATCTTTTAATCAACCTTATAAGCTTATATCTTTAAGTCTTTGGGACAAGAGGATCTCAATGCACAAGACAACAGAGATAAAAACATTGGTCACCCTGAAAAAGGCCAACAAAATGACTAATGAATTTGTTTCACGGATGGCTTCAACTACCACCAGTAAGTTTCTGGGCAAAGGGAATCATCTGTCAAGGAAGGTGCGGACCCACCGGAAATAAAGCCAGAAAATGGGGATAAGTTGGTTTAATTGGCTTAAACTTCTGATACATCTGAAAGTCCTTCCGCTAAAGAAACTCAATTTTCAAAAAAAAACTAGAGCTGCGAAAAGGGCCAACCGAGTTTATTTCTGAACGGCTTGAAACTTGAAACCAGGTTCCTCGGCCAAGTGAACTATATTGTGCAATAAAAATTTTGCTTCGGGGCACAGGACCCCCTAAAAAATTGCGGCCGAAATTTTTCCGATGGGCTTGAAACTTTCGCGCATCGCGTACTCAAGCTATTGTGGCCAAACATTTTTTGGAGGGGGTTGACCAAAAAATGTAAAAAGCCTTGTTTATCCCTGGTCAATTGAAAATTGAAGTCCCCGGTCGAAAAACAAAACCTAATATAAAAAATTAACTTGGGGAAATACCCCTTCCCACCCCCCAGCCCCCCCAAAAAAAAACCTGGGACGAATGAAAAAATAAATTTCGACTCAAAACTTATATTATAAGTCCTTGGCCAAGAGGATCTCAATTCAAAACAGGAAAAATACCAGTTCCCTCGAAATAGGGCCATTTTTTTATCCAGGCGCCTTGAACATACACTTGTAAGTTCCAGCGCAAACGGTACCCCAATGTACAATAAAATTATTCTGATCGGCTCAAAACTTGTATGCTAAAGCCTTTGGGTTAAGAGGACCACATGTGCAGAATAAAAATGAGGGAGGAAAAGTATTAGTTCTTTACAAAACACGAAAAATATTTTTCTCCAAATGGCTTGAACTTGCACTCTTAAATTCTTGGGCCAATGAGACCGCAGTTCAAAAAAAAAAATATTGATTCACCAAAAATTGGGGCCCAAAAAAGAGCCAGCAAACTTTTGATTTTCTCAATTGCTTGAAACTGAAACCGCCAATCCCAGCATCAAATTGACTCAAATGTAAAAGCAAATTTTAGGTAGGGGACACGGACCCTTAAGCTAAAACTTGGTTGTATCAAGTTGAAGCCCAAAAAATAAATTTTTATTCCCTGAGCCACTTAAAAAGTT
Organism: Artemia franciscana; assembly: GCF_032884065.1. Taxonomy (NCBI): domain Eukaryota; kingdom Metazoa; phylum Arthropoda; class Branchiopoda; order Anostraca; family Artemiidae; genus Artemia; species Artemia franciscana. Next base: position 20,067,752 of record NC_088872.1, on the reverse strand, counting down.
CATGACAGGTAAACAGGTTCAAGGAAACCTCAATCAAGACAAAATTCAGGGGAAAAGCTGGTTGCATTAATTTGTCATGAGGATTGAGGATTCTTCTTAGACAGGGGTTTTTGATAGCAAACATTCTACTCTCTTGTTCCTGGTTCAGATGCCAGGTTTCAGCTGCGTATAGTAGAACTAGTATAACGTTGCTATTAAAAAGTGGCAGTTTCATCCGTAGAGAGAAGCCTTGCGGCCACCGAACTTTCCGTAGTCTATAGAAGACTCCTTTAGTTTGACCAATTCTTGTGAGTAATTCTTTTGTGGTGGATCCAGTTTTGCCCAATATGTTTTCGAGGTGACTAGCTCTATATATTGCTCAATGCACATGTAATGCTCAGTGGTGACACTGAGTGCAATGAGCACCACTCAATCACTAATGCTCAGTGGTGCCACTCAATCACTAATGCTCAGTGGTGACACTGAGCTGTCCAAGCATTTAATTTTATCAGTATTTATTTTTAGGCCGATTGGGCTTCCTTTATCTCTCGCTTGTGATTCTTTGCAGTAAAATATGTGACAGAATTGAAATCAGGCACACTCCTCCCCAGTTGCTTGGGAAGGATGCGTCACATTTCTTGGAAATTCTCGCCACACTACGGCGTTTCCAGTCAGAATGTGCTTAGGCTGTCATAGGGATTACTTCAAACAGTACTGTCAAGAAAATGAGGCAAATCCGAACTAATCCTTTAATAATTTTGTAATAAATCGGTCTTTGCTGGGCGACTTCCCATTTTCCCGGTGCAATTTGCAGCAGGAGATTTGTCACAAAACTAAATATTCCACAGGAAATACAGACTTTAAGACTGACTAAAGTAATTTTTTTTGGCGCAGAGTAACTAAAGTTCATAATTCTGAGAACCCTTTCGCGTTTTTTTTCTTTCCTCTTTTTTTGTACTATATCTTTTAAATACTATGTTACGACAGAAGATTAAAGAAAAAAAAGTGTAACGGTAAAGCATAGTATTAAACATGAATAAGACACCAGAAGAAGTGAGATAAACGAATTTTGTTTTTTGTAAGCAACAACTATGTGATTTTACACATTTTACCCTTTTCTGTGCCACAATGTAATATAGTAAAGAATTTCTATACAACAGCAGAGAACCTTTTCTATATGACCAGCAAACAATTTTAGAAATGCATAGAAAAAATTGGCTCTTTCATGAAGCCAGCTCAGTTTTTGCTAGCCTACACTCATGAAACACTTGAAACAAAAAGAAACACATAAATTAATTGTAATAGAGGACATAGATTTACCTATGGATTTTTATGACGTAACAGCGCTTTGCTTTTTCAGCCACCTCATCTCCAGCTAAATAGATATCTGATTCTTTTCCAACCCCAATTTGACGTCCAAAAGATCCGATCACACCACGTGAAACCAAAGATTTCAAAGCCAGGTAGTCATATCCCAAGTTGGTGAGTCTATATCCATCATCTAAAAAGAGACTGATGCAGTACCCGTACAGACAGTCCTCCGTGTATAATTATCAGCACTGGTATGGTAATACAAGAAATATCATACAACAACAGCAGACAAAATAAGAGCCAAGAGCTCATATGGCACCTGTGACGAGGTCGGAATATAAAATTAAACTCGGTAATAGAGTTATCGATTTCATCGTCCTAGCACGTCCAGAAGCACCGAACTCGCCATTGCACTAGAAATCCCTCCAATTCACCCAAAGAGAGCGAATTCAGTCCGGTTATGTGAATCACGTATCGAAAACTTGTGCTTATTCTTCCCATCAAGTTTCATCCTGATCTCTCCACTCTGAGAGTTTTCCAAGATTTTCGATTTCCAAGATTTCCGCTTCCCCCCTCCACTCCCTATGTTCCGAATTGAAAATGGAGCATCTGAGACATGTGATCTTTCTATATATAAGGTTTCATTAAGATCCGATCACCCATTCGTAAGATAAAAATACAACTCGCCAAAGAACCGCATATCCCCCCTTCCAAAGATAGCGGATCTGGTCTGGTTATGTCAATTACGTATCTAGGACTTGTGCTTATTCTTCCCACCAAGTTTCATGCCGATGCCTCCACTCTAAGAGTTTTCCAAAATTTCCGGTTTCCACCTACGACTCCCCCCCAATGTCACCGGATCCGGTCGGGATTTAAAATAAGAGCTATGAAACATGAGGTCCTTCTAAGTATCAAATTTAATTATGATCTGATCACCCGTTCATAAGTTCAAAATATCTAATTTTTCCAAATTAGCCCCCCTTTCCAGCTCCCCCAAAGAAAGCGGCTCCGTTCTGGTTATATCAATCACGTATCTACGACTTATGCTTATTCTTCCACCAAGTTTCATCCCAATCTCTCCACCCTAAGCGTTTTCCAAGATTTCTGGTCCCCCCTCGGACCCCCCCCCCCCCCAATATCACCGGATCCGGTTGGGATTTAAAAAAAGAGCCCTGAGACATGAGGTCCTTCTAAACAACAAATTTCATTAAGACCCGACCACCTGTCCGTAGGTTAAAATATCTCATTTTTTCTAATTTTTCCGAATTAACCACCCCCCTCCCAACTCCCCCAAAGAGAGCAAATTCGGTCTGGTTATGTAAATCACGTATCTAGGACTTGTGCTTATTCTTCCCCACCAAGCATCATCACAATCTCTCCACTCTAAGCGTTTTCCAAGATTTCCGGTTTCCTCTTCCAACTACCCCAATGTCACCGGATCCGGTCGGGATTTAAAATTAGAGCTCAGACATGATGTTCTTCTAAATATCAAATTTCATTAAGATCCAATCACCCGTTCGTAAGTTAAAAATACCTCATTTTTTCTAATTTTTCAAAATTACCAAATTATGCCCCCCCCCCCAAAGAGAGCGGGTACAGTCCAGTTATGTCAATCCTGTATCTAGTATGTGTGCTTATTTTTCCCACCAAGCTTTATCCCGATCTCTCCACTCTAAGTGTTTTCCGAGATTTCCAGCCCCCCCCCCAACTCCCTCGAATGACACTGAACCCGGTCGGGATTTAAAATAAGAAATCTGAGTTACGAGTTCCTTCTAAATGTCAAATTTAATTAAGATCTGATCGCTCGTTTGTAAGTTAAAATACCTCATCTTTTCTAATTTTTCCGAATTAACTGAATTAACCCCCACCTAAGAGCGGATTTGTTCCTGTTATGTCAATTACGTATCTAGGACTTGTGCTTATTCTTCCCACCTAGTTTCATCCCGATGTTTCCATTTTAAGTCTTTTCCAAGATTTCCGGTTTCCCCCTCCAACTCCTAAGACGCGATATCCTTCTAAATATTAAATTTCATTAAAATCCGATCACCCGTTCGTGTTAAAATAAAAATACCGTATTTTTTCTAACTTTTCCAAATTAACCATCCCCCACTCCCCCCCAAATAGTCAAATTGGTGAAACGACTATTTGTAATTTAATCTGGTCTGGTCCCTGATACGCCTGTCAAATTTCATTGTCCTAGCTTATCTGGAAGTGCCCAAACTAGCAAAACCAGAACCGACCAACAGACAGACAGATTGACAGACAGAAATTGCGATCGCTATATATCACTTGGTAAATATTACGTGCAATGTACAAATGAAGTACTGTCATAAACGAGCATTTACATGTTTCTGGAAAAGGGGAGAATTTAAATTTGGTTGGTGGGTTCAGTCAAACCTAATATACAGCCATTTTTTAAGTGAAGATGCTTATTTTTAAGTGAAGTGCTATCAAAACTTCTTGAAGTGATATCAAACCATAGTATTGTTAAAGAAGAGGAACAGGAGTGGAATGTTTGAAGAGTTCAAGTTCTTATTAGAGAGATTCCCCTGCCTTTGTACTATTCATTAGACAAAATCTCTAAGAGATACGTCTACAATTTAATAAAACTCCAATCTCTTCATGAATTATAAATGGATGACAATAATTACAAATGAATGATTCAAAGTATTGTCTGGCACGAGCCACATCTTTTGCCCATTTTCTGGCAATTTTCAGATTCCTTCTTTTAAAAAAGCAAGGCAGTTTTGAGACGGTCAACACGCCAACCACTTTTGTTTTTTCCTCCAAAATGTAACCGTGCTCGGCAAGGTTATGTTATATCTTTTGGAGAAAAAAACAGCAGAGCAATGTCTCTACACGGCAGGTGGAATAGCACTTTGTGCAACATGTGGCTGAGCATTGTCATGTTACAAAATTACTTTGTTGTACCTCTCGACGGTTTCTAGCCATTGTTCAGGCAATGCTCAGCTCATACGTGTTAATTCCAGTCAGAAGCATTCCCCTGTTATTGTTCCGTTTGGTTGGAGCCACTTATAGTAAATCAAAACCTTCGAATCCCACTAAATGCATAGCATGATCTGAAATCCATGAATATTCAGCTTGGAGGTCACTGATACATGTAGACTGGACTTGACATATGCTATTTTACGATTTGAATTTTCATAGTGGATCCACTTTTCATTGCCAGTCAAATTACGATACAAAAAAACCTTTCGATTCTGCTGTCCAATTAGCATTTCACTCAAGAAAAACATCTTTCAACTTCTTCAAGCAAACGATGACTTTCATCCGCAATTTTCTTCACAAAAAAAGTAGTGCAACAAAACTTCCATAGAAGTTATTTTTTCACATATTATCTAAATTGTCCGTCATAGAAAAAAAGGTATAACCCAAAGAAAATGTTTTTGCTCACTGATGTTAACAGCCTCTGAATGGACCTTTCATATGACATAAGCATAAGCATTTTTTTTCAGTTTTCAATTTGTTCTTGGTTTCAGTTTGACCCCGTGCACAAAATCAAGCAGTGACTTCTTTTGTTAAATTCCATTTTTCAATTTGTTCTCGGTTCCACTTTGATCCTAGCAAGTAAAAAATTTCTTTTTTTCTTGAGTTTTGAAAGCATTTAAATTACATACTAAAAATTATCGGTATCATAGCTTGTGGAAGACCATTGTGGATAGTCTTACAAATTAGCCTTGATTTTCTGCAGGCTATTTAAGGACTTTTCTGCACCTAAGGCAAGATTCTGTAGCAGCCACTTTTTTGTCAACCCCAACCTTGGACTCCTTATTTGCGTCTGTAGATAAAGATAAGCCCACCTCTTCCATGTCAACGCTGGGCAAATTGAGAAGGAATAATGACAAGTTGTTTTAGAGCTGGTTTGTTATCAAAACTTCCTGAAGTGATGTCAAACCATAGTAATGTTAAAGGGGAGGAACAGGAGTGAAAGGTTTGAAGAGTTTAAGCTTTAACAAACACAAACCACATTATCTCGATTTCTCTGGAGCTTAGAATTAGCAGCCGGAGCCCTTTTAAGCAATCTACACAGTTTATGGTTTTTGGGAGCGTTAGCATTTTGGTGGCTCTTCTTTTGACATTCTCAAGCCAATTAGTCACTAATGTACTGAGGCGATGTGGTAAGCATGCCATGTTCTAGGGGGCAAGGTAGACAGGATCTATGTATTTGTTTTCTTTTGAGGTAATACTGTAGGCACACCTTATTGGTATTATTTGGTTTCAAGTCACAGAAGTCATAGATTACTGAAGCCTTTGATGCAATGTCATGTTTTATTTATTGAAACTCTGAAGTAAACAGTCAACATTGCGAAAAATAATACTAAGTCCACTAATCTTCCCACAAATTCTTCTATCAGATGAGGACTTTGATGATTTGTAGAACGAGATGAACAAGTGATTTGTTCTGATCAGACACTATAAAAAGTATTCATACATTGTGCACTAGTAATCTGGTTTGAAGGGTATACAAATACACAGTTGTATCTTTTTAACCTATGATTGACTGGAATGTATATGACTTTTAAAGGGAATGTCCCAGAAGCAGAGCTACAGCCATCAACCCTCAGATTTAAAGAAACTGAAAACATTAAGTAACCATACGTTTCATCTGACAGAGGTGGTTATGTCACAATGTTTTACAAAAGAGCTATAAACTCAAATTTCTAAAATTCTGGAAAAAAGTTACTGTTGTATCTCCTAAAATTCTACAGTTTTATGTAGCATGGAGTCTACTGTACCAAATTTATAATCTTAAAAAACACAAATGCCCCCAAAAAAATTATATTAAAAAAAAAAAACATACAGTGTTTTCCTCCTTCATAGCACACAAGTCTGTGTTTAGCCAATTCTCTTAAAACTTTTGATGATCCACCATGTTTTAGTCCTGCAATTGCTGATACAAGTGGACCAGGGACAAGTTCATGGTTTTTCATTCCCATTTCTACCTATAGTTATAAAAGAACACAAATTAAAATCAAATAACCCGACCCCTAGAGTCTGGTTCACACATTGCAACTTATTACTAAGGAGGTTTAAACTTTTGTTTTTAACAATTAAATCCCTGCCTTGATTTTCCAGATTTTTTTTTTTTTAACCTGATTTTTCTCACCATAATATAGTTTTAGTTATCATTTCTCCTAAAATGTTTAAGCTCAGAAAGAAATTGGGAGAAGTTCAAACTTCTTTGCAGTACTGGAGCTTAAAAATTGTCATAGTTGTACCAAGAATTTCTTTATATTTCATTTCCTATGCATATATAAAAATCTTCTAATTTCTTTTAAAAACTGAACAAGAATGTCCTGATATGTTTACTTTTTTTTTCAAAAGCAAAAAGTGATGACACTACTGGATATGTGCAAAGATTATTAAAATTAAAGATGAATAATTATTAGCATTAACAATCAAATATAACTGACTAATTTTTCACTGGTACAAGTAAATATCTTGGCTATCAAGAGGAATAATTTTGAACTTAAAGATCATGGATACTAACAACAAATTTTTTATATAGTGAAACAGGTGAAAAATCAAACAAAGCTATCAAGACCAAGATCATAGATTTTGTCTGCACTTAGAATTGGGTAGTGTGGGTGTTAGTGAGAGCATTGACAGTGGCACAGGCTATAAGGGTTTGGAAGAGAGTCTCTTCTAGTCTTCAAATAATATATTCATTAGTGACATTGATGTACACTGCACAGAAAACAAAAATCTTTACAAAACTTGTCATTCAAATCTCAGGAATGGTTTGGACTAACAAGCCAAAACTTTCAGAGAGTGTAGAAGAGCAAGTGGACCAAAATTTTGAAGCAAAAAGGGGGAGGGACCTAAAAAATATGATCCGCCTAAAAAAGTTGCAATATGAGTCGCTATGGGAGCTACAGTCTATTCACACTTAAATATTAATATACTTCAAAAGACAATTATTATACCAGGTGATTAAAACTGCGCATCTGGAATACCTGGGGAATGGTTCTGGGGGATCAAGATGAGTTTGGTAGTGGGAAGGACAAGTGGACCTCAAATGCTGAGTTGGAGGGGTGAAGGGTAAAGGTCTAAAGCTTTTAGTATCTACTCAAGCCCCAGTTACACTAAGATCTATTCCCAATGAAGAAGTGATATAGACTGAAAGTAACCAAGAGTACTAGGTTACCAAAACAGAACATCTGTATACTATTTCAAGAACAGCTAATGGGATTGATTAGAAATTTTTGGAGTACCAAAGGGCCAAGTGGACCGCAAAGTTCGACTTGAAAAAGAGGCAGAGGTAAACCAGAGGAAACCTTGTTTCCAGGATAGAAAAATGGCATATCTGGAACTCTTTAGGAACAACTTCCAATGATCGGTCTGAAACGTTTAGTTTTTTGGGGGGAGGAGGTGTGGGGGCAGGAAGACTCATTTGAAGTGTGTTGTATCAAGACAGAGAAAGAACTGACACAAAAACTAAGCCAAAACAAATGGAAGGCCATTCAAAATTAGATTGAGCAAGAATCCTTTCCCTACCAGTCAATGCAGCTGTCGACTGGCCTGGTTAGTGTTAACATTGTTAATTGATCTTTGTTTATAATGAGAAGAAATACTTATTGATTCTCCTTGCATTAAATTATCATAAACTGGACTTATAAAAATATTTCCAATATCTCTGATTAAAGTGAGGTCTTTCTGTATGTATTTTTTAGTTTCAACTGCCTCCCTATACAATGGTGGTAAAGCATGTGTTACCTCAAACAATTCTGGTAAAGGAAACGTTTAGTTTCCACAGTAGCAGAAAAAAAGAACTAATCAACCAAGATGTCCAGTGTAAACTTTACAATTATTAGCCTTAGTGAAACTTTGAATCCCATTCAATGAGAAGTAGGGAGGTACAACAAGAAAAAAATCATATGCACCCAGGCTATCAAAATAGCTATCTGTAATATCTCAGGATATTTTTCTCTTATAAATTGGTTTATTCAAAAAGGGGCATGTATTGTTTTACATAGAAGTTTGAAACTTATATACATGAACTACTGGATGAAGGGCCTTTATCCATAGAAAACCTGGAGTCATAAAAGCAGTCTGAAATTTCATCTCTTCAATCAGCTTGAAAGCAAAAATTTATAAGCTTCTTGGCAAGGTGGGCTCATACACGGAAAAAATCAGCATAAACAAAAAAACTGAAACATTTTTAATAAACACCTTTGTTTAATAAGCCTTTATTTCAAAAAACCAAGTGTCATAAAAAATAGTTAATTTTAAAAGATTATCAGAGGCAATGCTTCTAAACCTTTTTGGAACCCAAAAATGCACCCTTTCCCAATAAAAAACAACCTTATCCATAGACAATGGGCAAATTGTATAACTTACAGCCCTTGTTCCAGAGGCTGATGGGGGTTATTTCATCCCCAGAGACAGAGTTATTTGACCTTTAGATAATTTTGAGCAGGACAACTTTCAGAAATTTTGATTGGATGTCTTTGCAGGGAAGGCAGCTAAGAAGGGCACAAAAGGGGGCTGGTTGCCCTCTAACCAATTTTGAGACATTACCTTAAATTACCACAAATTGCAGTTTGGAGCAATCTAAAAAGCTCCAGAGCTGAAGATTTGAGTTGAATTCAGTATTCTTAAGTGACCAGGTGCACTGTGTTGATCCATATCATCCCAGTTGAGTTTACACTCTCTGGAGGACCACTCAGCATCCAGTCTTTATTTAAAGATGTCCACAGATTCAGCAGTAACAGTTTTTTCCAAGTGTTGATGAATCAACAAAAAATTGAGTGTAGACTCTGGATAGTTTAGGCTCCTTAACAAGTTTCAACTGATGACTGCTAGGTCTTGAGTTAGGATCAGCACTGGGAAATAATGCTAGGAGTGCATTAGCCCTCATTAACTCATAGGTTAGAATAGCATCACCTCTATTTCTCATGGAAACAAGAGTTGGTAGTTTCAGCTTTGCTAGTCCTGCAGTGTAGGAAAGTTCCTGTATGCCAGATATCATTTTGGTGGCACATCTTCCAACACTTTTATGTCTTTTTTAAAATAAAGGGAGGCTAGAGACGTTCCAACTTCAAGCTTAGGATGCACAAGTCCATTATACAGAAGACTAATGACTTTAGAGGAACGAGTGCAAAGAGTATGCTTAATCAGCCACATGGTTGAATTAGCACCAACAGCAGACTTAGCATGAGTGCTGAATTTTAATTCATTATCAATAGTGATTCCAAGATCTTGCTCAGTATTTACAGAGGAAACTGGTTGAGCTGAGAGACAATAAGATCAAAAAGGGTTCATTTTCCCAAGGTGAATGACATGGCACTTGACAACATTAAATTTAAGAAGCCAAGCCTCACCCAAGGTGGAACTTCAGACAGGAGCCACCTCTTTAACTAAGTTTTCAGATCCCCAGCCTTCCTTGTTAGGTAAAAACAGACTCAGATCCAAAAATCTCTACAAAACAGCCCCTTGAGCTCATCAAAATACCTCAAACTTGTGGGAAAAAAGAAAGAACATAGAAGGAAAGAAAGAGCCTGTAGAGGTTGTGTGCTTCAAGGCAGCAACATTGCCAATAAAATAGCACTAGTGGATGAAAACAAATAAGGCACAATACATAAACTGAAATAAGTAAATGTCGTGCCATTTGACTTATGATTTGTTTTTTTTCTTTTTCTTTCTTATACCCCTAGAATATTGACATGGTTAATTCAATTAATTTAAATGGACATGCATTAGTTTTAAAGATAAAATCCAAGCAATAATTGGATAATTTGCAATCAGTCTTTCATAAAGTGAGGAATTTATGCCAACACCATTTATCAGATTTCATGTCATTTATATCTGTAACTGAAAATGAAGAATTCTACCCCTTATACAGACCTGCAAAAAAAGGAGTTTAGAAATAGCCATTAAACTCAAATATCTACCAAAAAAGATTGGCCCTTTAGCTTGTCAAACTACACACCAATATTTTTGTTTTCTTTTTTGTCAACCCCAAAATGGAAGATGGATGTGTCAGAATATTGACACATCATGAGTTAGCCTTTTGCCAGTATGCAAATTTTGATTCATACTACCAGACAATTTTTGTCCCAGCAGCAGGCAATTTAGCATGAATGCTGAATTTTCATTTGAATGATCAATAGTGATTCAATGATCTTACTCAGTATTTACAGAGGAAAGTGGGTGACCAAAGAGAAAATAAGATTGACAAGGGTTCATTTTCTCAAGGCAAATGACATTGCACTTGACAACGTTAAATTTAAGAAAACAAGCCTCAGCCCATTGATCAAGCAGTCCAAGATTATTTTGTAAAAGGTATGATCTTCACAGGACAAGGCTGGTTTAATGAGCTTCAGGTCATTAGCATAGAGTGTTAAGTTTACTGCTGATAGTGGAACAAGCATCATTAATGAAGACTTTAAAAAGCATAGGACCCAAGACACTACCCTGAAGAACTTTACTCAAAACATGCTTTGACAAGGAAAGAATCCAGCCGCCAGTCCTCAAATAACTGAACATATTGAGATTGCATAAAAAGAAAATCAAGGATCCAGAGCAGGGACTTCTCTTCAAGGTTGACAGCACATAATTTGATTGCAAGTTGCTGAAGTTTCAATTTAATGTTCTTAGTCTTTTCAGATACACCAAGAATCAAACATTCACCCTTTTTCTAATTATAAATCCTGCAGGAAAACAATGGGAAAATTGCATAGTTTATTACAATCCTTATCCCAGGACTGGGGAGTTTATATGATCCTTGGAGGCATAGTTATTTGAGCTTATGATAACTTGCAATAAAATGGTTTTTCACAATTCCAATCAAATGTTGAGATGAATAGTATTTAAAAAGGGCAGGGGGGTATTGTTGCCCTAAGATCATTCTCCAACACCCCTCTCAACATACCCTGACAGCTTAAGTGAATACCCTCAGCTGTTCCTATGACATTGCTGATATGCCAAACTTTCAGAAATGGTGAACAAAATCAAAGGTCACACCCACTTCTAACAAATTGGAGTAGTCTAAGTTGTCCAAATTTACATTTGCCTACTATGTGGTAATTTGGGGAATGGATTAGGACATTTACTTTTTAGGTGCAATGATTTGGCAAATCTAAAGGGAGATTTTTTTTTTTGGTGGTGGTGGAAATGATGAGCTATTACTAGGGATCCTTAAATCAACATTTCCTAGATATATAGTGGCAATAGGTAAGCTTATTATGAAGGGCTTAAAGGCTTAAAAATAGGAAGTTTTTATTTATTATGCTTATTTATATCAGTTTTGTATACAGCTTTACCAGCTTAAAGAACAGCTAATATCTAAAGAAGAGCTGAGGGCAATAATTTGAGAATTTCTGGGCATGTTGACAGAAATGTTGAGCGATTTCAGGACAACCAGCCCCCTCACCCTTTCTAGGGTGGCCCCCAGTCAATACTGATGGAAATTTTGAAAAGCCATTTGTCCAGAAAAGTCAAAAGGCCTAATAATAATGCCTCTCCTTATCCCCCAAGGCAAGGGATATGAGTTTTGCAATCAATCCATTTCTTGCATTCAAGATTTATCATCAGGAAAGAGAGGAATATTTTATCCTGAGCCTGTCTAAACAGGGGAAAGGTATGAAGTTTGAACTTCAGGGGATATTGAAGGAAATGTTGAACTAAAATCAAAAGACACTATGTGCATCCAGGATATCAAAATGTGAATTCTCAGGAGCAGCAAGGGTATTAAGTCAGAACTTTTAGGGTCACTACTTCTGCTACAGCTAATGTGATTGCAACTGCAACTACTTGTGACTGTTACTAAAACTGCTTGCAATGACAAATACTTGCAACTGTGACTACTTGCAATTTTGATTATCACTACTTGTAACTGTAACTGCAGCTACTTTCACAAAGTGTTGAGGGGATATTGAAAAAAATGAATCAAAACACCCCGTACACATGCTGGTGTCAAAAGAGCAGATCAGGAGTATCTCAGGGACAGCTGAGGGCATTAAGTTGAAATTTTCAGGACATGTTCAGGGAAAATTGTGTATCAGCAATATCTCTGCAATGGATTAGGGTGTTAAGTTGCAACTTTCAGGGTACATTGAAAATGGCTTGTAGGAAAAAGGGTTTCTTCTTCACTTTTTGAATCAATACTGGTCAAAATTCTGAAATATTGCCTTTGTTCAAAATAGTCAAAAATTCTGATAACTATGCCTCAGGACATCAGGGACATCATGCTCTTCACAGCCCCTGGAGAAAGGGTTGTAAATTTTGAAATCTGCCCAACGTTTATATACATGATGTAAAATTGAAACTCAAAACAATCACTGTCATTCAAACTTAAAATAAACAAAAATTATTACAAACAGGAGTTTGGCTACTGCTTCCTTAAATGTAATAGTTCTAAAACCTATTACATCATTTGCACTTTACTAAAAACAAAATATACAATAAACATTTTTATTTATTTATTATGTAGAAAAACAAAAGAAATTATAGCCAAATAAAATCATGAATTACATAAATTAACATCATTATATATTAAATATTCAGTATATTTTCATTGGTTCTTTTCAGTCATCATGAATAGCTTATTATAGAGATTTATTTTGTATAGATGTTTTGAAAACCAAAGGATACTGTTCAAAATACATCTAGTTTTCAGTGGCCAATCTCTTACATTAGGCTGTTCGTAAACATGGCAAAATTAATTTAAAATTGTTTACCCAAATGGATTATGAAAAATCAATGCTTGTAGATTACAAAACCTTTAACAAAATGGATTTATAATCAAATAGTAAATTTTAAACCAATATTTTAACTCTTTTTATAGCCTAAAATTAGAAAATAACATATCATCTTTAAGGGTCCATAAAGGGCTTAAAATTGAATTTCCAAGTAAAGCAATTTTTATATTTAAAAAGAGTATAAAAAAAAGCATCAAGCAGTACGTTCACCTAATTCATATCTCAGCAAAGAAAAGGTTTCCATATTTACCAATTATTTTATCCACAAAAATTGTTTCCTTAGAAATTTGAGCATGTAACTAAAACTGACAGCATAGGCATAATTTAGCCTATTACAATCCTAAGATTTTACATGCAAAAGGAAAGTTGGGAGACTAAAAATAGGCTGAATAATTATATATGGTAGGATTCTATATGGTCTAACTTGATAGACTGAAAATTTTATTTAATATCTTGAAATATAGTCAAGTTAGGTGAAGAAAAACTCTAAGCAATAACCAGGCCCAAATTATATGCTGAAAAGGTTGTATGAAATCTTGTGTCTAATGCTTCCTCTCCAAAGGGCACTTGCCTTTCATGGACCTTGAAAAATTTTATTCTCTAAAATCAAAATTTTCAGAAAGAGATCTATATTTCAAATGAGACCTGAGAAATTTTTGGCAAATATGAAGGTTTTAACATAATTTGACTAGGATGAAAGTGAATGGGAAAATTAAATCTTCAGCCCTTAGGTAAACCAGTAACCAAAAGTTTAAAAACAACCTTCTGAATAAAATGTCCTGTGAGAAAAAAATTTTGTCATTCATAGGTAACTAAGGAATGGTAATTATTATTGTCCTTACTAATAATAGTAAAATGTTATTTTGAAAACAAATTTGCAAGAATTTTTAAAAAGAGTAAGAATTTTAAAAAAAAACCTTGTAAATGATATTGTTTTATGGTGTTCTTGAACTGTTTAAAATCTTTGAAAATTGTTTTCACACTAACATCATACTATTAAGACTAATAAAAAAAATTAACATTCCTGAATCAGTGGTAAAATTTTACTTTGGCTACTTTTTGATATCTTGGAATGGAGTTAGGTCAGGAAAATTAAACTTTCAGCAATGAATCCAAGGGCCAAAAAACATACTCTGGGAAGGTATTGGCAAGCTTCCATGTTAACCCTCTTCAGATTTCTAAGTTCTATGCATTGTTTGAGTAGAATTTTAAGCCATACCAATGTTTTTTTTTCTAAATTTAGAAAATATATTTGCAATGTTTGAAACCTCATAAATTGGGATGTTATAAATCTGAAAACAGTTCTCTTGTACTTCATTTAAGCAGAAGATCTATTTTTCAAGATTTCACTTTCATAGCACAAAGGTATTTAAAGGTCATGAAAGGTCACTGTCCTCTAGAGGGAGGTGAGGGGGTAGATATTTCAGAGTAGGCTACCTTCTCAGGACATACTTTAGTCAGTAGATTCATCCCTGAAAGTTTCATTTTCCAAGCCTAACCCCTTTCCAATTTAACAAAAAGTAGCTAAACAATGAGTTTTATTAAATTAGCTATAAATTGTAATTTTTTCACACTAGGCAGTTTTTATCACATTTTTAAACCTTTGGCTTCTAGGCTATGTTTTTTTTAATCTTTTTCACACTTAAAATTTAATTTGGTAAAATTCTAGTCAATTGACTTCTTGCTATCTCAGAAAGGGTTTAGGTTAGGAAAATGAAACTTTCAGGGATGAATCTACAGACCAAAGTATGTCCCAGGAAGGTATTTTGAAGCAACTATCTCCACTCTTTCTCCCTCTAGAGGGCCCTGACCTTTGATGACCTTTAAAAATATGTGTGTTATAAAAGTGAAACCTTACAAAATAGATCTTCTGCTTAATTGAAGCACAACAAAATTGTTTTCAGCTTCAAAACTTTGCACAATTCCATTTTATAAGGTTTTAAAGATATGCAAATACATTTCCTAAATTTTGAAAAAAAAACATTGATATGGTGCAAAATTCTACTCAAATAACAAGAATTACATTTTTAGAACTAAAGGCAGAGAAAAAGCAACTAGTAACTGAAAATTAAGATAAAATATTGTTTTGTTGAAATTTCAATAGGTATAGACCTGTCCTGTAGGTAAATTTCAGGGCCCTCTAGAGGGAGAAGGAGTGGAGGTGGGTACTTTAAAATACCTTCCCAGGACATACTTTAGCCTGTAGACCCATCCCTGAAAGTTTCATTTTCCTAACCTAAACTCTTTCCAAGATAGCAAGAAGTCAATTAACTAGAATTTTACCTTTAATTTCCCTTTGATAAAATTATTCAATGATAAAACAAATACAGGAAGGCATCAAGGAATGTATTCTGTTTTATCCTAGGCTAACTAAATTATGATAAAAAAGCATATAGGCACCAATAATTTTTCAAGCCATAAATCTTTATTAAATCCTGGTTGCTCTCTGACTAGACCAGGGCACTTCGCTTACATTTTCATAACATATTTCTTTTAAATAAGCTGATAAACTAGAATTTTACCAGATTTGATACACTTGATAACTTAAGTGTTTTAAAAGCAAGTTAAAACAAGGCAATGCAAAAAAGAGTCCCACACGGAAAAACATGATGACCTACTGCTGTTAGAAGTCTAAAGTGGTCTTTACTGAGATATTGAAGTTTTGAAACATCTAATCGGCCCATATTTTCTAATTTTAAATATACTTAGTAATTTTTCTTCAACAAATTGTGTTGTCGAAGAAACTAAGGGTGTGTTCCAGGGCCTTACTATAGTAACCGAATGGTTACTATTTCCGTTCCTAGCGGGAAAATGGTTACTGCCCAACCCACTGGGAACGAGAATAGTTACTGCCGGCAGTAATCGTAGTAAGTGATTTCTTCTTCTTCTTCTTATTCAGCAGACGGGCTTTTCAGTTGATACTATTTAGCCCTTTTCCTTTTGTCTCACTCTGTGAGATCGACAGAGCTATGGAGCTGGTTTGTCTTGTATGATTTGTATCTGCTCAGATTTCTTGAAGTATATCTTTTGATGCCAGCAGTTGAATTATAAGAGAGTATATATTGATCTCTGTGCTCTGCGGGAGAGTATGGTCAGCAAGACTCTTGGCTGTTAGTGGAATTTTGTGGTGTTTGAAGCATTCTACCATTTTACGTCGCAGGGTATACTGTGCAGAAGTCAGCATATTCTATTCTCCTTCTTCTTATTCAGCAGACGGGCTTTTCAGTTGATACTATTTAGCCCTTTTCCTTTGGCTCACTCTGTGAGATCGACAGAGCTATGGAGCTGGTTTGTCTTGTATGATTTGTATCTGCTCAGATTTCTTGAAGTATATCTTTTGATACCAGCAGTTGAATTATAAGAGAGTATATATTGATCTCTGTGCTCTGCGGGAGAGTAGGGTCAGCAAGACTCTTGGCTGTTAGTGGAATTTTGTGGTGTTTGAAGCATTCTACCATTTTACGTCGCAGGGTATACTGTGCAGACGTCAGCATATTACATTCAAATTACATTACACTTTTTTATTGTATTTGTGATGTGGAGGTGGAAATTTAGTTTTTGGTCAAGTATGAGCCCTAGGTAATTAGTTTGATTGTCCTCTGGGATAAGTATTCCATATAATGTTAGCCTAGCATCATAGAGGGCGTTCCAGGTGAAAAATAGAGTAACTTTAAAGTAACTAGAGAAGTTACTTGAATTTTACATTCAGCAGGAACGGCTTTTGAAGTAACTAATGTCTTATTCAGATAGAAAAAAAATATTACGACCAAGATTTTGATAATATTTGTTTTAGACTCATTTAGTCTGAATTTAGAATAACTTCCTGTGCATAAGTCCTTGTAAATATTGTAGCTGAGGCCACCGACCAGTAGAGGAAACTCTTAGAATATTTTGGAACTGATCTTGAAATCAACAAAATTAGATACACTAGGGGTGTATGAATAGGATATTCTAGGCTAGTTGCATGTTTAAACTTGTTTGTCTTGGGTATAGTTTAAATAACGTAACCTCTCGCCAAGATAGCAAAAAGTAGCTAAACTAGAATTTTACAACAATTATTTTTTCTGCATTGTTTCCTGATTGATTAAGCTAGCCTAACCTATATCTTAAATTTAACCCACTGTATAAAATTGACCTACACTGTTCACAAAAAGAAAAGCAGAATGCTGCATAAATAATTTAATGCCAAATTCATTATGGAAAGGTATTAATTTTGCAATAAATCTGTGGGTATTAACCTAGATTTGGTTTAAATATCCTGTTTCTGTATTAATTTCAGTGCATTAGTGTCTGAGATAGCATACAGTACTGTTGACTATTGAAACTCTTTGGCTTAGGCCTATCACTTTCTTACATTCAGTTGAAATATTAAGGTTAGAAGTTTAGACTTGGCTAGTTAAAATTTCCAAATGATGGCCTTTTTGCTAGGCTATCTTGAAAAGTATTTGAGCTTACTAAATGATTTTTTAATGATGGATCTGCATCAAATGAGAGGGAGTTCCCCTAGATTTGGCAAAATACTTTGGGAATTTTCATTGAAATATATATATATTTTGGTACATATATCAAGGAACACCCCTCCTCAGATTTTCAAAATACATTCCCTTCCCCCTCCCATTTACAGTTTTGTAAATTATTGCCATTTGTGAATTAGCATAGCAGAAAGACTGGTTTTGTCCTGGATTTTGTTTTATTTTATACTTGACTGATTCCAGCTTATTCATAGAAAATTGTAAGGGTTTCATGTCTTCATTTTTATGGAATTTGTTTTTTTTTATTTATTTGCATAATTTTATAGTATTTGCTTATGAATAGGTTAAACTTGTATCAGATCAAAGGTATAAGCTATATAAAAAATGCCAATTTTTCAAGATAATTAAAAATATTTTCTTTGGCATTAATTTGTGAACACAGAACATTTTGTTGTTAGGGCAATATGATTTTCAGAAACTTGTTTAATAACCAAATCAGGCTGATTAAATCTAGGCTTTCTTTGAGACCACAGTCCAAGATAAAAATGATTTATTCAAAGCCCAATATAGGAACAAAATTTTACAGCCTCCATCAAATATTCCAAAATTCATGAAAAATATAGCATAGAGATGGGTGCATAAAAATTCAATGGCTGATTTAGGATTTTTCTGTGAAGGGAAATTTCACTCTTCTGATGGCTGTTGAAAAACTGTTGTCTGTTGATAGGTAGAAAGCAAAAATAACTGAACCTATAGACTTTGTATGCATTCCTTTCATCTTAAATACTTGATACTCTTCAAAACACTCACTACTATTGAAACAGATATCTTACTAAATCCTAAAATATCAAATAACTTCAAAAATTCAATAGATTATATCAGCTAGAAACAATTTTAGATTTTACAATTTTACAGCTTTTGTCAAATCTTCATACAATGAACTCTGCCAGTGGTACATCAGAAATGGCACAACTTGCTTATTGATGAAATAATGGATACTGATGTAGGATCAGATGAAAATGAAGAAAAATGGTGGTAAGTTTTAATATAATATTCAATTTAATCTTGCAAGTTATTATTTTTCTAGACACAATCTTGTATATTCAGGTATGGACAAAGTTCCAAAGCTGCCAATAGCACAATTAAATAGAATTCCAAAAGCTGCTGACACTTTAGCAACAACTGCCAAATAGCATTACTACTTAGCTACCCCATTTTCTCTATTGTGGGGTATATGTATAAATGAATGTTGGAGTGGAGACAAGTATTATGTTGACTAATAATTTGTATTTTTTTTTATTTCATAGAAACAGTTTTTTAGGACCTAGAAAAAAGGATTCTGATTTTATTTAAAAATACATTATTTTGTTTTGCTACAAAGTCATTTATTGTTGTAACCTGCAATTATGATGTTATTCATCATCTTGTATACAAAGATGTCATCTTGTATACAATCATTGTGAGTCTTTATTTTGATGTGCATATTTGAAGAAAAAGTTTACCATATGTATAGACCAACTAACCCAAGAGGAACATTTTGACTAAATACCTGACAGCCTGTACAACCAACAAGTCTCTTTTTGCTTCCTGGCTTTTGGCTATGGTCTGTTTTATGCTTTCTATTTAGCTAATTTTGTTTTGCTGGTTAAATAGCAGAAATATTCTTTATTTGACTATGTTTTTGAGTTTAGGCTATTTTATGGTTTTCATTTAGTTATTTTCTTTTTTCCCAAGAAAGAATGTTGGTTAAATAGCAGAAATAATCATATAGGCTACATCACCTATCACTGTCTTTGTAGAATAAACTTCTAATTTCTTGGAATTAATTTTTTTCAGGTTTGGCATTAATAAATTTACTCATAGATAACATTGGCCTCCAAAATTACAGTTTTGAAAATTCCGTAAAGTATTTTGCCAAGTTTCATGCTATTTGATATGTTAATTACAAAAATGGTTCCCGTCATTCCCATAATGTCAGGATTTTCTTGAAAAATACATATTATTTTAAACAAAACCCAATTTGGAAAAGAATGATGTTGCCCAATTTCTCGTGTACTATCTGGTAACATTAGTTTCACCCAAAGCCAATAATAGTTTCCCCCTCCTTAATAACTCATTTTTCACCCTGAAGTTTTTAATATCTTATAAAAGTTTCTTAGGGGCCATTTTCATAAGGATTCAAGTTCAACTAAAATCCTTGTGAAACCAACAAAAGATGGATAAAATTCATCTTTTGTTCAACTTAGAGACGGGCTTCATAATCCAGTTAAAAATGCGGCAAAAAACATAATCCATCTCAGTGATACCTTAACTCATATAGCAAATTTCAAGCAGAACTAGCTTAGCCTACTAGCAGTTGTCTTTCATTTTGGAGAGGCCAGGCCACCCAAGCAAAGGGTGTATTGTCATTACAAATGATTTTGCTGAAATGAGCTGGTGGAAAACTATTAGGAAATTTACTGTTTAGAGATTAGGATATCACAAAATTAAGCATTCAATATGCTTGTTTGTAAATCTTAAGTAAATACAAACCCTGTTGGAATTTTGTTGATATCCATCTCACAATTAGTGTGTCTAAAGAAAGTTTCCAAAGAGCATTCAGTTTTCAGCATGCATTTATCTTTATTGATGGTTAAAGAAAGCAATAGATATACCTGCTGTAGCTGATTAGTAATAAATAACTTGCTGCCTTTCTGAATAAAAATGAGCATTTTTATGCATAATGTATAGCTTTTAAAGTCATTAATTCCTGAGAAGCCCCTTCTCCAGTTATGCCAGCTTTATGGGTAGTAAAGCCTTTTTAAAATAATCTGAAATCATTCTTTGGGGGTCCTTACCAGTGGCTTTCCTTTCTACTGCAATTAGTAATGGGTGAAATATATTGCAGTCACTAAAAATTTACAATCTTACCTATTTTACCACTATTAAGTTGCAAAAGGAGTGAACTAAATATTTACCATTGAATTTGCCACAAAAGAAATTTCTAGCTTCAAGAAATTCAATCATGCCTTTAGAACAAGGGATCCTAAGTTAGGTCAAAGTCTTGAAAATGTGCTTCTAGTATAAGTAATTTGTAAATAAAATTTTTTATCTTTCTAAAAATGAGACAAAAAATTCCTGCAGAAAAGAAACAAGACAGATTAATAAAGGAAGAAATACCATGGATGCCCATGAAATGTAAGATAGAAATGAACAAAACTTCAATTATGCATCTGTTTTCTTTAAACAGACAGGAGGAATAAACCTCCAAGCTTTGACAAATTCAATCTCACTATTGGAACCAGGCATAAGACTAATTTCCAGAGAATGAAAACAGTAAATCCCTGGCTTTTCTATTGACACAGGCACTGAAGGGAATAAAAACACATTTATTGTTCTACCTATTTGTTCAACTTCTCTGTCTGTTCTACAAATTCTGTATTATATTTATTTGAAAAAAAAAGGCAAAATGTCATAGATAAGATTTATTTGCAAAAAAGCCTGCAGGCCATAGCAAACACATGCAACTTTATACAAGCACCTAATTACAAACAACTTAAAAAAGCAAACAACTTAAACAAGCAAACAAACTTTCAAACACTTTATGAATTCAGAAACACCCATAAATAAACTCTTACCAAGCTAACTCCTCAAACATGATTCCCTATGCTTAATCCCTAAACAAAGATTAGATAAAAAAAACTAGTTTTTTAAACTGATAGTAAGGAGCAATATTAAAACTTAAAATGAACAGAAATTACTCCGTATATGAAATGGGTTGTCCCCCCTGCAATCCATCACTTTTTACATTAAAGTTTTTAATTGTTTTAAAAAGTAGAATTGTGGCAAAGAATCAAACTTTAGCATATAGAGCAAGAAATTGCAGAGGGGACAACCCATTTCATATACAGAGTAATTTCTGTTTGTTTAAAGTTTTAATATTGCTCCTTACTTTCAGTTTGAAAAACTTTTTTTTTTTATTTGATTTCTGAACATTTTTGATTTTGGCTCTCCACACATAAATTATTAAAATGAAATTTGCATATTAATTTTTTTTGGCTAAACGGGTTTCTCTTAGTTTTGATCAGATAATTTTGAGAAATAAGGGGTGGGGAAGGAGGCCTAGTTGCCCTCCAATTTTTCAGTTACTTAAAAAAGCAACTAAAACTTTTAATTTTTAACAAACGTTTTTATTAGTAAAAAATATACATAACTTAAGAATTAACTTACATAACAAACTTTTATACTCTTATATTTTTTTTTATTATGTATATGAGGGGGTTTGTCCCCTTATTAATACCTTACCTTTTATACTAAATCTTAAGTTTTGTCCCAATTCTTTAAGAATGACCCCTGAATCAAAAAGGCTGTGGAATAAATAGTTGAAATTACCACCACTATTACTATATCATCTACAAATAATATATATGATAGCCTGAACTGATCCAAAGATACAAATGGGGCTCCATTATTTTTTCATAAAACTATCTAAATCATTAACAAACAAGGAGAAAAGCTTTGGGGATAAAGTACATCCTTGTTTCACACCCAAATGAGACATAACTAGTCTAGAAAATTTCCCCATCACCTTTACAACAAACTTCACCCTCCTATACATAGCTGCTATTATTGCTACAAAACAAGACGGCAAGCCTATTTCTAACAGGCTTTCAATTAACAACCTCCTATTTACTGGATCAAAAGCACTTATCAGGTCTAAAAAGATACAAATAGCCAACCATTTTTCCATCTCAATATTTCCAAAGTAAAAATATGGTCAATAGTGCTGAATGTCAATCTGAATCCCACATGTACTGAACTCAGTATTTCCTCTTTATCTAACCAATCTCTTAGCCTAAATTTCAAAACCTTATTTGCACATTAGGGGAAGGGGGGGGGGGTGCATTATATCAAATACCTAACCTAACCACCTCTATATATAAATATTAATTTAAATGTAATTGCATCATAGCTTGTTTCACAAAAGAACCTAACTTTACTTATTGAGTGTGTTCTGAATAACACACAAGTACCTAACAACCATATTGATGCATAGCTTAGATTTTTTGTTATGCACTGATGTATACAATTCTTCTCAATTCCTATTTTGATAGCAATACTTGAGGGTTTGAGTTTCACATTATTTTGCATAATTGCATAGCCTACTAGTTTTGACCCTATTTTCTTATGTAGCAAAAAGTTAGGCCTACTTAAAAAAGAAAAAAATTATATGCTGACCAATGGTCAGCATTGCACAGCAAGTGATATCCTGATTCAATGTCTGTAGCTGGGAGTGTTACAAAACATTGATTCTTCATTTGAGTGCAAAAACAATTTGATTCTTCTTAAGTTTTTCCTCTAAATTTCTCCAGGTAGGCTAATCATTATAGCTAGGTGTACTGTGGCTAAGCTTACAGAGTCACACCATTGACCCTTATCCCAACCAAAATAACAGCAACACCAGGCCTTAAACTCCTAAGCTTAGGTTTTCAGACCTGGAGTAGCCTATGAGAAACTTTGCTAGGAGGGCTCAAATGTATCTATAAATTAATATTAAAAAGTTGTTACAGGCTACCAATAAACTGCAAAGTTTTTGAAGCACTTCAATGAATTACAGGATTCAATCTAGCCAAGGCTAGCTCAAGTAATAATCATTGAATGTTTTAAATCAGCTTCCAGAGTAACACAGTGTTTCTTTCTGTCAAGTGGGATTGAACTAAGCTTTCTTTGAACTATATACATTTTTTTCTGGACAATTAGACCAATTACTCACTCTAGGCTATGCCACCTCTACGAAACAATTTACCACTGACTTTGGATAGGCTAGCAACTGTCCAAGGATTACAAGAATTTAATTAGAAGCTTCCTAAAGCAAGACCTGAAGACTTCACCCCAACAAACTATTCAACCAAGCTTCTCTAGATATGCCCATATCACATTAATGCTTTAGCTTTACCAATGAATTTTTTTGTAAAAATCATTTTAAGGTCAAAATAAGATTGTTTACCATCACTAGTTCTCTGAACGATTGCAGTTCCATTCTCTTCCCTGCATAAAGGCTCATGGTCTTCAAACTTTTGTGTTAGCCACTATAAAAGTTTATAGGCTATATTATTCTGGTGATGATAATGATGTTAAGTTACTTAACTAAAGATGCTCGTTAACTATCTTTAGTAAAAGTTACTGAAAAAGTTACTTTGAAGTAACTTTTCTGTCGTTCCAGCTGCTAAATAGCATCAGCTGGAACGGAAAAAGTTACTTTTAGTAACTTTTCCGTAACTTTTAGTTACTTTTTGTCTCAGCTGGAACACGCTCATAATGATTTCGCTTATGGTGGTATTGGATAATTTTTGACTTTGTGGGTGCAGTAGGTAGTTGGGTTTGGTCTGCTGATTTAGAATCTTGAAGGGCTATTAGCAGAGATCCATCACGGTTAATGTTTAATGAAAACATTGATTTTAACATTTTAAAGATTGCAACCCTCAAAAGAGCTACCTTTTTTATCTCAAAGGGGGTATCTGGAGTGATTTTTAAGTAAATTCCAAGGTTTTGTGAGGGGAATGTTGGATTATGGGAAGGGGTATTATTTTTGATTGGTGAAATCTTTTTCCTTTTTTTTGAGTTTCTTGATAGGACCTCTTGAAATTCATTTTCAGTCTCATCCTGTATTGTGACATACGCCCCGACTTCCACCATTGTATTATTCAATGACCCCTCATGTGAGCTTTGAGAAAGTTGACTTGACCAGCCAAGGGGTTGAATGTTTTCAGTGGTACTTGGGGTAGGGTCAGGGGGGATTTTTTTAGGTGGTGTTCTATGCATTGCCTATTGGAATAAGCTTTAATACAATCAAAAAGAAGAAGGGAAAAATTGATAATATAAAACCAGACTGTCTGCCACTCTTTCAAAGGGAGGACTTCACCATCCACAAAAAAACACTATAGTGTTGTCTAGAAGATGGTTTGGTATAAGATTGGTTCAACTGACTGCTGATAAATCTGGGTAAATATCACAAGAACTTTTATTATGAATTTCTTTAAGCGTTGCTGTTGATTTGATTACAAATGGCAAGCTTTTTATTCTTCTCTGGTTAGCACAGTAAGTACATAATTCACCTTCTTCAATAAAAATCTCATTCAACAAAAAATAAATATGGACAAGAATGAAGTAATGGAATATGAAGTTATTTGCTTGGAAGAAGGTGGGACAGTGATTTTGCAAAAGAAAGAGGGATCTGAGCCAGGTTAGTAAATCACCATATTTTGGGATCAACATTAAAGGACACCCTGAGTAGTAGGCTATCTATTAGCAAGTAGGTTAAATCAATGAAAAACTTATTTTTTAATTTAAAGATTTCCATGTTTTCTGGCATATCCAGGCATAATTATTACCTTAAATTGCCATTTGGAATCATTCTAAGGATTGACTTCTTCCAGGTAACATTGAGGCTCCATTAAATTACCACATGGTAGCATTTTAAGCATTAACTCCTTTCAGGCTCTGTAAACAGGCCTAGGTGAAGTATTACAGATAAGTTGAGGATTTATGGGCTGTCAAATCATTATTCTGAGACTGTCTTTAATCCTATTGAAGAAGTAGGCAAGGGTAGACTATTCAGAGTCTATTCCAAAGGATGGTAATTTTATCCAGTAAAATTCTAGTTGATTGACTTCTTGCTATCACTGAAATGGGTTAGGTTAGGAAAATGAAACTTTCAGGGATGGCTCTACAGGCTAAAGTATGTCCTGGGAAGGTATTTCAAAGTACACATCTCTACTCATTCTTGCTCTAGAGGGCCTTGATCTTTGATGACCTTCAAAAATATTTATAGCTGAAGTTACATGTTTCCCATTGATTCTGCCAATCTATCCCTCAACCTTTAACTCCCTGTTAATTGAAGCAATTGTAAACAAAGCAAGAATGGGGGAAAAGGTAACAGGTGACAGAATACATTGGAACTACATAATTTTGGCTATATATTTGCACATTAGGCAGGTTGGAGGTAAATTATAGCATAGAGATGCATGCTTTTCCCTTTGGTATGTAGGCTAAGTAGAAGGTCACTTGTACCTGATGCTGTCCGTGTTGTTTTTAGTTGGATGGGAAACATCCAAAGAAAGTTTCCTTTGAAAAGGAAAGGTGAGAATGCCCAAAAGTGAGATTGAATTTGTCAAAGCTTGGAGGTTTGCCCCTTCAGTCTGTTTAAAGGAAAATGGATTCATAATTGAAGCTTTGTTCATTTCAATCTTAAGGGTGACCTATATTTGTGACAATTCATTAAATGGTTGTAAAGGGGTACTTTTGTTTATTCATTTGTCTTCTTTGTTTTCTAACAGTTTTTTTAATCTTTAAATTGATATCCATTTCTTACAAATTTTTATTGATACCAGAGGTTCATTTGCAAGTTTTCACCTACTTTGTAATCCCTGGTCTCACAATTACATTAAATTTACTGAAGCTAGGAAACATAGAGCTACTATCTATTTAAAGAAAATCAATGGATATAAGTAGGTTTTATTGTATTTAAGCCCTAGGGCCATGGCAATTAAAGACAAATTAAAGAAGATTAACTTTAAAATACTGGACATTAAATAAGCATGATAGTCACAAAGAAAAACAAATAACAAAATTATACTTCTCTGTTCAGTTGCCAACCTGAGCAACAGTCATAAATTTTTTTTAATCTTGCAGAACATTCACCCCAATTACATTCACAAGCTATCTCTCATGACCCACACTCTTGTCCATACATCCACATTTCAGGGAAATAGAAGGACCATCATACTGGTATTCTTCATTTTTACTTATATTTAATGGGTTTGAAAGAAAGTTCCTATGGCTAAGTGAGTAGGCCAGTAAAGGACCTGGTGGCCCTTTAGCCAGGTAGTGCAATAGGAAGCTAGGGACCAGCCAGCCTATGCTCTTGCATGCCCTTCCTTCTTACTGTCCCTAGATTTCCATCTGTACTCATTTAAAGTTAGGCCAATTCTAGCTGAGGTTAGTCATATCACCAACCCCTATCCAAAATGAAATAAACTGACAATGCCAGGAATTAAACCTGTACCCCTTGGACAAAGCATTCCAGCCCAGAGTGCCTACCACTTAGCAAGGAACACAAATTTAACCAGAGAACAATAATTATTTTTAAAAAAGTAGAATATTGAAAAAAAACTTGCTATAGTTGTCCCACTACTATCCTGTAAATGCTATAGGCTCATTTTATTTAGACAAATCAATTTAAGACAGGTATCAACAAAACTCCATCAGGGATTGTATATGCTTAAGATACAATCAAGCTATTTGAATGCTTAGTTATGTGATATTCTAGTCTTCAAATAATAAAAAAAGAGAAAAAGTATATGATCTATTTATTTTTCACCAGCTCATTTGAGCAAAATCATTTGTGACAGCTAAATGCCCATGGTTGGCTTAGAACCTCTCTAAATGCTCTGAAACAGAAGGAATAAAAAAAATTATACTAATCAGCATTAAACTGTCCCTTAAATTTAAACACGTGCATTTAATTCAAAAATGACGCTACTGCTAGTCAGCTTACTGTGCCGTTCCCACTGGCTCTACTGCAGTTAGAAATGGGCAGTTACCGCGCAGTTACTGAAAAACCGTCAGCTGGAACACAGTCTTTTCCGCAAAGGATTTTCCACGGACAAATCAGATTTAAATTCATAGTCTGGATATAGGCCTATGCCACTCCTCAAGCAATTAAGATAGCGAAACTGACGATTGGGATTGTGCGTTTATAGTCCCACAAAAAACATTTGTTTGAAGCTGCCAACGCTGACATACCGACGGAAAAGGGGTGACATTATTTTAACCAAAAAAATCCTCTCTAAAAATACCCTTCCCAGTCTCATTGCACAGCCCTTGCATTCTGGTACTAGAGAACATTCTTTGAAGCTCTCCATGCAGCGTTCCACGAGTAGACATAGAAGCCACTTCTTCAGCCAAAGAATCATCAATATGTGGAGCCACCTCTCTGAAGAAACAGTTTCTGCTACTTCAATTGACATGTTCAAGTCCCACCTTGATAGGGAATGGCTCTGCCGGGAGTTCCTTTACAATTGGGAGGCTGCAGAGTCCTCCACAAGAGTCTAATCTGACAGCCACAATCTACACCAAACAAATTCTTTTTTTTTCTCATGGAGCATCACAAGGATGGATAATCCTTACATCGCTCCAAGCTGTGATTTAAGGTAATTTAAGGTAAGGTATATTTGCACATCAGGGGTGACGGTAAAGCAAAGCATACATTATATACGTAAACTAACCATTGCTGATTTTTTGGTTTTTTAATGTGTTTATGCACATCAAATTTTAATGAGAAGAGAAATCACCAGTGCAACAGCACACACATAAAAAAAAATCCAGCAATGTTTAGTTTACATATTTAATATATGCTATACTTTACCCCCACCCCCTGATGTGCAAATATATAGCCCAAATTTGTTTCTAGACTATTACAGATTTGTAATGACCCCATTATAGGTCATTTTTAAGAGGTCAAAAGGTGCTTAAATCTGAATTTGCGGTAGAAGCAATTATTATATTTGTAAACAGCATTAAAAAAGGCATCAAGTGGTATATTCACTTTATATGAAAGCCAGTAATACTGTTTGCACCAGTTTTACCCAATGGTAAAACTGGTGCAAACATATATAGGTAACAGAAAAAGTTAAATTTAGTGTAAATGACAATCAGGAAGTGGATACTAGCTCAAGGGGGCCAAAAACAGGGCTATATAATTTGAGTTCAAAGAAGGTGGTGATTTTTTAGTGAAAAAAAAAACACTTCCCTGGCTAATTTAGGACTTTGAATTGATTAACCTACCGAAATTTTCCTATCCTATGCAATTGAAATAGCCTAGTTTTCCCTTTTCAGAGCATTAAGAACAATTTATTCAGAACAATTTATCACAATAAAAAATATCCAAAGCATCTTGAATGGAATGACTTAAAAAGGCAAATGACAACCACAATTTGAAATCTTACAATTAAACTTGGTAAAATTCTAGTTAATTGACTTCTTGCTATCTCAGAAAGGGTTTAGGTTAGGAAAATGAAACTTTCAGGGATAAACCTACAGACTAAAGTGTGTCCCAGGAAGGTATTTTGAAGCAACTACCTCTACTCCTTCTCCCTCTAGAGGGCCCTGACCTTTGCTGACCTTAAAAAATATGTGTGTTATAAAAGTGGAACCTTGCAAAATAGATCTTCTGCTTAATTGAAGTACAAAAAAATTGTTTTCAGTTTCATAACTTTGCTCAATTCCATTTTATAAGGTTTTAAAGATATGCTAATACATTTCCTAAATTCTGAAAAAAAAACATTGATATGGCTCAAAATTCTACTCAAATAACAGGAATTGTATTTTCAGAACTAAAGGCAGAGAAAAAGCAACTGGTAACTGAAAATTAATGTAAAATGTTGTTTTGTCAAAATTTCAATAGGTATAGACTTGTCATGGAGGCAAATTTCAGGGCCCTCTAGAGGGAGAAGGAGTGGAGGTTGGTACTTTAAAGTACCTTCCCGGGACATACTTTAGCCTGTAGACCCATCCCTGAAAGTTTCATTTTCCTAACCTAAACCCTTTCCGAGATAGCAAGAAGTCAATTAACTAGAATTTTACCTTAAATTTCTTGCCACATTATTATTAGGCTACCCAGCTCTGAAATAATTGCTGAAGGTGTATTTGCCTGTAAAATTAGAAACAGGCCCGAAGTCCCAGCCTCTTCCTTGTCAGAACTTCACATAGCCTAGCATTAAAGCAATAATTACACGTGACCAATGTTGTTATTCTCGCAATTAATCTTGCCGTTTTAAGTGACACGTGGCCAGACAAGTATTTGTTGCTATCTTTTAGGGGTTTAACCTTGATTACTAAAAAGACAAGTAAACAAACGCACCCTAAAAGCATGCCATTTCACACAATATTAACGAAAGGAAGAAAAGATTAAATTAATGAAAAAATTTGATATTTTTCGATTTTCTTTGTTTATTGTTTAAACAGTTAATACTAAGGTATTTAAGATATTTTTTCCTTCCCTTCTTTTCACCCTTTGACTGGTTTTGTGTATTTTCTTTCTATTGATTTTCCTGTAGTGTTTGGAAAGGCATTCATCGTGCCTGACCCCCATGATTCAGGGGGATCTGGTGTTCTCACGGGTGAGGACAGTATCATTAGATACTGACTAAATGGTTGACTAAAACAGGGCAGCCTGGTCTCCATAATCCACCACTGGGTCTAATCATGAAAGGAATTATGCTGTTGAGAAACCAATTTAATGAATGCCAAAAAGATACAATTTTGGTAGAATCCTCAAATGGTTCTAACTGCCTTAAGATCAGAAATATATCAGTTCTGAACAAGATACTAGAGATAGGGAAGCTAGTTTTGGATAATAACCAATCATTAACATTTTCCTGTGAGAAGGATTTCTCAGTTCAAGGCTCTCAGGGATTGCACTCAAATTCCCCCAAGAGTTTCATGCCCAAGGGGCTGGTATTCTTTGACAAGGGTATTTTTACAAGTGAATCCTTATTAGATGAACTGATGGATCAAGGTTTCACAAGAGTACATCCACTATTTGGTCAACAGACATCTGACAAGAGGAATGTTGATGGGATTATCCTTACTCCTTCACTTGACCTTCCTGAATTTATTTCTATTCTGGGTATGGAAAAAAAAAATCAAGACATATATTCCCCGTGTCATGATCTGTAATCACTGCCAAAGGCATGGCCACACTGCAATAGTATGTTGCAGTAAACCTAGATGTTCAAGATGTGCCAACAACCATCTAACATCTTCTTGTACTATTAAGAGAGATAATATTACACTATTCAAGTGCCCCAATTGTCTTGGCAACCATCATGCTAAAGACAAAGCATGTCCTGTAACAAGAAATGTTGAAAAGGTTATTGTTAAGGCAGTACAAGAAAAAATCACTATTGGTGCTGCTAAAAAAAAGTATGCAGATATCCTTAAATGCAACTGAATGACACAACTCCAGCTCTTTCTAATGAAGAATTCCCTCCCCTGAAAACCCCACTCTAAGCCCATTCATGTCAACTCAACAAAGAGTCTTAGAACCCCTAATTAAGAAAATAATTGATGATATCTTAACAGTTAGAATTCCTGAAATGATCAGCTCATTCCTATCCTCAAAATTTAAACAAATTGAAGATTCTATCTCAGGCCGTTTGGAAAATTTTTTTCAAGATTTTAGTTCCTCACATGCACCATCTGATAGAACATTTACAGATCTCACCTCAAATCATTCTATTTCTGAAGATGATTTGGAATCTCTTGACTCTGTCCCAATCTCTATTTCACCTGTAAAACCAACATCAGAAATCTCAAAAAAACCTCCAACAAAAAATCAATTCCTTAAAAGAAATGCAAGTGCTCTCTCACCTAACTCAAAACAGAAAGGAACTAAAAACAAACGGAAACAATCCTTAATATCAAAGACAGCTAACAGTTTAGAATGAAAATAGTTCAATTTAACACTACAGGTCTACCCATTGATTGTTTGGTTGAGTTAAAGAGGTTTTTGGACATTGAATCCCCAGAAATTGTTTGCATCCAAGAATCCCATTTGTCCCCTGGAAGAAATTTTAGTGTTAAAAATTATACATCACATAGAAAAGATAGGGTCCTAAATTCCTCTTCTCAAAAAGGTGGAGGCCTATTGACTCTTGTCAGAAAGGATTTGATTAGCTCTGTTGTCAATATTGATGTCCAGTCATCAATGGAAATACTAGTTATTAAGGTTAAGATGGATGACCTTCCCCCCTTGTCAGTAGTTAATATTTATATAAATAAACCCTCTTCTTTCAATAACCCAACTTTCAAGAAATTATTAGATCTTTCCCCAAACCAACTAATACTTGGAGATTTTAATCTTCACCATTCCCTGTGGGACTCAACCCACCCTAGAGACCCTCAATCATTGTTGCTCTTGGATTCAATCTCTATCAGTCAGATTTCCCACACACTAATCACACCTAAGAATTTAGGAACTTATATGCACTCCTCCAATGGTAAAAATTCAACCATTGATCTTTGTTTTGTTGGTAGCAGACTGTCTGCTTATAGTAAGGTGTCCAGGTTCCATGACAATCTTGGCAGCCAGTATTACCCACTTATTACAGAACTATCAAAAATACCAGTTCTCTCTAAATTTAACATTGCTCATAGATGGATTTTCAATGAGGATAATTGGAAACCATGGGCATTTAAATTGGGGAGTATGGTACCAGACTTAATTAATGATATTGATGATTTAAATGAAAATATCACTAAAAGCATCATTGATGCTTCAAATATATTTTTTAAACTCCAAACACAAGTAGTAAAAAATAGAAAAAAAAATGTACACTTTTGGAATAATAATTTAGAATCACTAAAACAAAATAAGTGTAACGCTAGAAAAATCTGGCTTTCAGATAAAAGTAACCTTTACAAAAAAATTGAAATGAGAAAGGCTGAAGCTACTTTTAAGAAACATGTCCTAGCTGAAAGAAAAGCAGCTTGGGAAGATATTTGTGAAAATTAGTTTAATCAGTCAACTCCTTCTAAAACACTTTGGAAAAATTTCAGAAAATTTGCAGGTTATCAGCATAGTGAACAGTCTATTCAAGAGATTAAGTCCAATGATGGTTCAATTATGTAAAAGCCATATGAAGTGGCAGAGTCTTTGAATAGTTATTTCGCAGGTCAATCTTCAAATACTAGCATATATAATAACTCTCTGTTTATGGAAGCTCAGTTTCCCCCAGGGTCTGTCATAAATCTTGACAAAGATTTTGATATGGATGTGCTAACTTCTACAATACAGTCTCTAAATGACTCAGCAATGGGTGAAGACTTGGTCCACAATAAGATGCTTAGAGCTCTTCCACTGACTTTCTTGGTCCCTTTTCTTTACTTGTTTAACAGATGTTGGGAAAGTGGCTCTGTCCCATCTGCTTGGAAGTCTTCAATTCTAGTCCCAATATATAAAGGTAAAGGGGATTGTTCTGACCCAGCCTCATACCGCCCAATTGCCTTAACCTCATGCATTGCTAAACTCTATGAGAAAATGATTAAGCTGAGATTTGAACCCCTTATTGATAATTCTCTTATCGCTGAACAAGCAGGTTTTTGGAAAGGTAGATCAACCCTTGATAACCTAATTCAACTTGATCATGACATTAAGAAAGCTTTTACCAGAAAGAGAGTTGTTTCTGCAGTCTTCTTTGATATTAAGAAAGCTTATGATACATTGGACCCCTTTGCAATCCTTAGACAGGCTCATAAATTTAATGTTGGAAATAATTTCTGGAAGTGGTGCAGGGCAGTGCTTTTTAATAGGACTATTAAAACCAGAGTTGGATCCATATGCTCCTCTGCTAGTACAGTCTCATTAGGTGTTCCTCAAGGAGGAGTTTTGAGTCCTCTTCTTTTCAACGTACTGATTAATGATATTATTTTGGCTGATATGTCCTCAATAAAGTTTGCCTTATATGCAGATGACTTAGCCCTTTGGACTGAAGGCTCCTCTCCTGAAGCTTGTCAACCCAAGCTCCAGGGAGCAATTGATAAACTGTCAATATGGCTTAATACAAAAAATCTGGTTTTTTCTATCCCAAAGACCACTGGCATGTTTTTTTCTAGGAAAATTAACCCTAGGCAAGATTGTCCCTCAATTAATCTGACTCTATATAAACAACAAATTCATTTTACCAGGAAAGTGAACTTTCTTGGTATGTGGCTGGATAGTAAGTTAAATTGGAATGATCATATTTCTTATCTTTGTGATGCACTTCAAAAACGACTGAATTTTGTGCATGCTGTTGCTGGGCAAAAGTGGGGTGCTAGCCAAGATGGTCTTCGAAAACTATTCACGTCTATAATATATGGAAAGATTGAATATTGTCTCCCTGTCTATTACTCAGCTTCAAAAAAGATCATTTCTAAAATTGAATCAATAGTTCACCATGGCCTGAGATTAATCAAAGGTGCACTAAAAAGTACTCCTATTGCAGCTCTGTTCAATGAGGTTAATATACCTTCTTTAGAAGAAAGATTCTTGAAACTTTCTTCTAATTACTTTATGAAAGTAAATACTAACCAAAACCTCCATGTTCTCAAGGAGTGTCTCATTAATCACACATTTTTCTATGGAAATCGGAAGACATATAGTAGTCCAGCCATTATCAAGTTGGTCTCCCTCCAGTTCCAAAAATTGTAGGGAGGTATATGGACTAACAACAAGTCCTTTCACCTCTTTGACTTCTTCTTCAGAAAAACTAGCTACTGGAAGCGCTATTCTGCTCCAGTCTGCAAACAATGGATATATACGATTATGAACAATAATAAACTGTTATTGATTGTGGGAAGTGCAAGTACCTGAGCTACCTGTCCCCAGCAGTTTAAGGCACTAGGCCGGCCGGTACCAATACGGCTCTTCCTACTCATTCCCGCTCTCTTCTGCACAATCAAAAACTATGGATAAATTGCGTCCCATTAAAAATTGACTTCTTCAAGCTTTAATCCTTATTAAACAATATTTCTCTTCTTTAAGGTATCAATTGCTGCCTTAAATATCTTACGATCAATTTCCCATGGCAGGTTAGAATCCAGGATAGCTGTATAAGTATTTGGAATCTTAGCCAAGGAGCAGAAACGCTTAAGAGCAACAGTCTCCTCACTCTGAGCCTGGCAATCAAATAAAATATGCTGGATTGTTTCCTCTGTTGAAAAGCAGATTCGGCATAAAGGGGAATGATGTAGCTTCCAATTAAATAACAAGCTATTTAGAAGTAGGGCACCTGATTTCAGTCGGTAATATAGCACTGTATTTAATCTTGTATGAAATGGAGATAACATTAATGTACTGTGATTAACTTTGGATCTTTGCCTGATAATATCTCGTGAATTGAGGTCAGAGGAAGGACTAGGAGATAACATGGAAGCCTTTGCTGCTAGAGAATCAGCCATATCATTATATTTTATACCTTTATGACTAGGAACATGTTGAAAATAAACTTCATTTTCCTTGATCTTAAGATTAAGAAGCTGTCTTCTAATATTATATAAATCTTTGTCATTAGCAATTCTATTAATATTTTGGATCAGTAGTAATGCTGATTTAGAGTCAGAGAGACAGAGTATATTTTCAGATTCAATGTTATAATTTATAAGAGCATCCAAGGCCAGGCGGATGGCACATAATTCAGCAGACAGGATAGAAGATCCCAATGGGAGAGGAGAATAAATATTCAAATTCAGGGATGGGATACATGCTCCTGCTCCAGCTCTTTCCCTCTGGACGGATCCATCAGTATATATTTTTCTATAGTTGGGGTAAGCCTTTGAGATGTGTTCAGCCAAAATAGTCTGGATCTCATAATTAGGAATCAAATCTTTACTAATAGAGATAAGTTCTACTTGACAGCTTGGAGGACTCATTTCCCATGGGGGGGACTCAGTAAAGGGATATACATGAAGCGAATGTTGATTCCAGTTTGGAACCTCCAGTTGAAACTGATTCCATGATGAATGGGCATTGGGACAGGCTGACTTCTCAGCAAAGGTATGTGCATATACAGCATGCTTGGCTCCATAAGCCTGGATTTGCGAGAAATACTTTATCCTTAGACTAGATGCTCTTTCACTTAGGGACACCAATCCCGACAGTGTTCTTAACTTTGACAGAGGAGTATGCTTATGCACACCCAAAGCTATTCGAATAGCAGAGTTTTGTAAAGATTCAAGGATTTTGAATGAGGATGGGGGACAAGCTGAAAATATTTGAATCCCATATTCTATATTTGAACGAATATATAATTTGTAAAAATCCAAAATAATCTTTGGGTGACATCCCCACTTACTTCCAGCAAGTCTTTTTAGAATACAAAGTCTCTGAATAATCAGAGATTTCAAAGAATTAATATGTTCATGCCACTGCATTTTAGAATCCATTAATAAACCAAGTAACTTCACTGAATTGCAATATGGGATCTCCCTTGAGAAAATTGTCAGTGGATTAGGAGGATCTAGAGTACCATTACTACTACTACTACTACTACTAATAACTCACTGCAGCACCAAGCCGCCTGAGGCCAACACAGCTACGCACGCTCCTCCTCCAACCTAATCTATTTAAAGCCTCCCTCTTTACACCCTCCCAGGAAGTTCCCATTTCCTTTAAATCCTTATTTATGACATCCTCCCAACCCAGACAAGGACGACCTGCTTTCTGTGTAGCCCCAGACGGTTGGCCAAAAAGGACAATCTTCGGTAATCTGTCATCCTTCATCCGTAGAACGTGGCCTAGCCATCTCAACCTTTCTTTCATTATAGCCCCAGAAAGCGGGATTGAACCACACTTTTCGTACAACCTACTGTTTGAAATACGGTCAGTCAGCCGGGTACCCAGAACAATCCGTAGGCAATTTCTCTGGAAAACATCTATAGTAAATATAATGGCTTTAGTTTTACTGATTGATATTGGAAAGCCAAATGCTAAAGAGAATCTCTGGACTAGACTTATATCATGTTGAATAAGGCTTTGAAGAAGGCTAATATCCCTTCCTGACTTCCAAATTATCAAATCATCTGCATAAAGGCCAAATGATGCATGAGATACTTGAAATTCAGAAACATACAAGTTGAATAGAAGAGGACTCAATATTGCACCGTGAGGAAGTCCTCTCGTAATGGGGCATTGCTCACTTCTAGACTGATTTACTTGAACGTAAAAATATCTATCAGTTAGAAAAGACTTTATAAAACTTATAAAAGGATACGGGAAGTCAAGATTTATTAGGATTTCCAATAATTTATTG
The DNA here is from genome assembly GCF_032884065.1 of Artemia franciscana. Lineage (NCBI taxonomy): Eukaryota > Metazoa > Arthropoda > Branchiopoda > Anostraca > Artemiidae > Artemia > Artemia franciscana. Next base: position 20,031,437 of record NC_088872.1, on the reverse strand, counting down.
TGGACTACATTTCCATAGGCATTCGACCAGTCAAACAGAACAGCCATTGTGACATGTCTTTTTTTGAGGGAGTTACAAACATCAGTTTCTAGCCGGGTAATGTTATCTAAAGAGCTATGTCCTTTTCTGAAACCTGTTTGTTCACTAGGAAAGAGATTGTTGACTTCAGAAAACCACTCAATTCTTGATAAGACAAGCCTTTCCAGAACTTTACTAAAGGAAGGTAATACTGATATAGGACGGTAAGACTTGAGATCATTAGATGAATAAGAAGGTTTTAAAGCTGGGAATACCTGAGCAATCTTCCAGGCATCTGGGAACTTTTGACTTGACCAAATAAGATTATAAAGACTTAAGAGGGCTGTATGAAACACCTTTGGGGACTCAAGAATCCACTTCATATAAATACCGTCATAACCTGGGGAAGACTTGATGTTAAGAGAATTAAGTGCTACACAAAATTCATCTTGGGAAAAAGGTTTCATCAGAGTACCCTTATAAGAACAGGTAAGAGGGAGATTACAAAAAGGAGGTCGGCTGGGATGAAAGTCTGAGCAATCATTTTTAAAATCATTGGTAAACAGATCTGCCTTCTTTTTATCTGATACAATTGGATATCCATCCTGAATGATATCATATCTACGGTCATCATTAGGCTGCTTTCCACTATTTAGTTGGCTAATGAAATTATGGACCTTTGAAATTGGGGTTCTAAAACTGATACTTGAGCTGAAATTCAGCCATGTACTCTGTTTAGCTCTCCTACAAATTAGTTTCACCTTAGCACATGACTGCTTATAAAAGATTGCTGTTGACTGAGATGGGTGCTTTTGAAACATTTTACGAGCCTTTCTTTTTGCCAGAACTGCAACCCTACACTCATCATTCCACCAATTCTTGTGTCTTTTGGAGCCATTGTAAAAACGTACCCTAGTCATTGGAATTGCCGATTTAGCTGACTCCAGCAGGATTGATCTCAAATTAGACTCAATGGCATTAATATCATAATTAGGAGAAACAAAGGAAAAATCTACTTCATTTAATATCTCACGAAAAAGGGACCAATTACCTTTGGAGTTGATAAATGTAGGGACATAGGGTTTGGGAGTGTAGCATAAATCTTGAAATGATATAAGAATTGCACAATGATCAGATTGGAGAGACGACACCTTTACCATCTGAACTAAATCATAATATGAAGAAGGACCTAGAAGCAAATCTATAGTTGAGAAAGAGTTAGAAGAAATATTATACCTGGTCTGAAAGTCAAATGGAGTGAAAATCAAGGTGTCAGGAAAATTGGACAATATGTACTCTATTCCTCTTCCTGCTTTGTTGCTACCTGCTGATTGTTCCCAGAGAGGACTGTGGGCATTAAAATCACCAAAAATAAAGGTATTATTACCTGATAATTCTGTTTCCAAGATACTTTGGATGTCCTTACTCCCACATGGATTATAAAAGGATTTTATGGCAAGATGGTTACCATTAGCTAAGGTAATTAATATGCCTACAACATCTATTTCATCCCTGTAGATAGTTAAGGGTTGAGGGGAGTGTTGGATTGAATCATGAACAAAAATTGCCACACCCCCTCCCTTTCTGTTAGTTGATCTATCCTTCCTGTAGCACTTGTACCCAGGCATTTTGATTTTCTTGTACTGATGAAGATTAGTCTCTTGTAGACAAATAATTCCTATTCTCTTATCATTTGCACATTGGATAAGATCAGCAAGTTTATTTGAATTTAAAGAGACGCAATTCCATTGTAGGATCTGCAGCTTAGTTAACATAGGAAGGGTTGAATAGGTGACATGCATGATATTTTGAGAGAATGGATGATAATTCTGTTCCTATTTCATTGAAAATAGAATTGGAAAAGTAGTATTCTGCAATTTCTTTTGTTATACTGGCTTTTTTATCTTTAGCCATATTTGATTGTAATATTAGGTCCACTGATGCAACATATTTAATTAAATTAGTAATATGAGGTCCAACTCTATCTTGCATAGTTATGGCTTGAGTAGAAATATTAGGAAAAGCTGCCACTCTTTCAGACCAAGATTTAGGCTTAGTTTTAGGATTTTTGAGGGATGGGCTAGCTTCAGCCACCTTGGGATGCTCCTTAGCCAATGGAGGGTAAGAAGTCTCAGTAGGAGGTATGAGTGCCTGATTTGGGTGGTTCTTGTGGACCTGTAGCCAGGGTTTTTGAGGAAGGGCTAAATTCCCTTCTTTGGCCTCATTACCTCTTGGACCTGATGGTACTTTGGACCGCTTGGCCAGCTCCATTGCAGCTATTGGGAAAGGAACATTTTCTTGAAGAGCAATCTTTAAAACTTTAGCTCGTTGAACATATTTAGGACATGAATTGTGATCTGTTGATTGATGTCTACCATCACAGTTTGTACATTTAGGCACTTCAGTGCATCTACTTTCTGTAGACAGGGAGTGATTACCAAGGCAATTAGGGCACCCTGGCACAGAAGAAGAACAATACTTAGATGAGTGACCAAGCTTAAAACATTTTGAGCATTGAAGAGGTTTTTCTTGGTATATTTTATGAGCTTTTTGCTGACCAAAAAGGAATACTGAGTCAAATTGGGAACTAGCAGGTAAGATAAAGAGGACACTCTTACTACTTCTTGTTCCCTTAGAATCTAGCTTGCCCATACGATGAACATCCAGAAACCTCCAGCATTTCCCCCTTATTGTTCATAAGGCCATCTTTCAAGTCGTCATTTGACAGTTCCAATGGTATGTTGTACAGTACTATTTTCTGAGAATTTTTCAGGGTTGGTTTCCACCATTCAGGTGTAACGGGATATTGCCAATTTTATTTAGGCTAAGGGCTTTGTAGGCTTCATTTCTGTCTAGAAACATAACCATTAGTGAACCATCTCTGTTCACATTCACAGTGAAGCTGCATCTAAAAGTTTTGAAAAGATTCATTCTAATGTTAGTAATATTTTTGATAGAGAAGGATTGATCTTTTACTGTTGGAGCAAAAAGGATAATGGATTTGTCCTTTATCTCCACAGCTGGATTTGGGTTTGAGAGTCCCATTATTTCAGGAGGACTCATAGAAGGTTTTTTTCGTTTCTGTTTTCTGCCTACTGTCTGAAAATCCTCATTTAGCAGGTTGTCAGTTTCAGAGATTGGTGGCTCAGAGACAGTAATCATGGTTTCATTCAGGCTATCATCATTGGATATTGGAGATACAACAATAGGAATATCAGCTTCTGATAACCAATTAGATGCTTGGCCCCCTTCCCTGAGGGGGCTAGAAGTGTTAGGAAACATTGGGTTCAGGAAAGGGAAATTCCAGAAACTCTAACCACGCAATAGATTTATATAAAAGGCAAAATAATACTTCTCAAACAAAAGGAGTAGCAAGAGCTTTAGTTCCTTTCACTCAGAAAATAAATGAAATCAATAATATAAATTTTTCATCAATTGATTTCTTCTTTTTCCTCCCTGCTGAATGGTATAGGTGTTCTTGAAAACCTAATCTTTTCTTGTCAGACCCAGATATCTCCCAACCCTCCTAATAGCATTGATAATGTTATTGATATAAATATCCCTGGCATGGATTGTCCTAAGAATAAAATGAATAGTCTAATCCTTCATCAACTCACATTAGCTAAAATGGTTGAATTTTATAATTGGAAAAAGATATTTACTGATGGATCAGTCTCAAAAGATGGGAAGGCATCCATAGGCATTTTTTCCGAGTGGAATGGTTCATCAGTTGGGATTAGAGTTTCAGATGGAATTTCCATTTTCCATGCAGAATGTCTTGCTCTCCATAAAGCTCTGGATACAGTGCTGGAAGTAGGATCAGGCACATTTGTTATCTTTTCTAACTCTAAAAGTGTTCTTTCTGATCTAAAAAAGAGGCAAGGAAAAGTTATACCAATTATTGTTCATCTACAGGAAAAGATTCAGAAAATAATGTCTTCTGATGCTCTTCAACTGAAAATGGTCTGGGTTCCTTCTCACATAAGGATTAAGGGAAATGAAATTGCTGACAGTATTGCAAAACAGGCTATCCACCACCCAATTACTTGGAAGGTTGCTCTCACTGTAAATGAATCTTTAAAGTTAATAACCTCTGCTGCAAGTTCTCTTAGAATTAATAATATATGTATTGCAAGAACAAATATTTATGTTTTGTCTTTTGAGGGGCATTGTATCCCACATCACCTTATCCACCCAAATAGGAAAATTGCAAACTCTATTTTCCGTCTGAGGACTGGTCATGCAATGACCAGATCTTGTCAAGCACTATATTGTCTTACAGATAGCAAGTCATGCCCTTTTTATAGGTGTGTAAATATTGATGAAACAATAGATCACATTCTCTCAGAATGCCCTCGTTTCACAACTGAGAGAAATATTCTAATCAGAAAAATCGAATCTCTGGGCCTGAAGACGTCCACCCCTCTCGTTTTAGATTTCACTCGTGTTAGTAAAGACAAGGAGATAAAAATATTAGAGGCATTGGGAGTTTTTGTGTCTTCAACAATGATTTTCAACTGGTTGTAATTTCATTAGATTTTATTGGGTTTGTTGTTTTTTGTTTTTTTTTTTCTCCCAGTCACAAGAGTTTGGTGAGAAGAGAAGATCATTTGATTTATTTGATTTGTATGTTTTTTTCGTTTCTATGTTTTTAGTTTAATTATTGTTTGGTGAAGCAGGGGGCGAAAGCCGAGCGTATTTTCTCTACAACAACAGGTCCTGTCCAATATTTATTCCTTTAGTTGCTTGGTTCAGATATTTTAAGACTACCTTGTACTAATTTTAAAAGATTTTTTCTACAAAACAGGTTTTTAAACAGAAATGTTAAACCAGAGAAATTGAGCCAAAGATGAGCAAAATAAACTCCTATAACTTCTTAGGCACAAAACAACCATAATTAACCATCAAAAAGTAAGTGAACTGTAAAACGAACAGAAATTGCACTAAATAACCAAGAAAAAGAAAAACTTGAAACAGTAAAATTCTAGTTAATTGACTTCTTGCTATCTTGGAAAGGGTTTAGGTTAGGAAACTGAAACTTTCAGGGATGGGTCTACAGGCTAAAGTATGTTCCGGGAAGGTATTTTAAAGTACCCACCTCCACTTCTTCTCCCTCTAGAGGTCCCCAAAATTTGCCTACATGACAGGCAAATTTTGACAAAACAACATTTTACCTTAATTTTCAGTTACTAGTTGCTTTTTCTCTGCCTTTAGTTCTGAAAATGCAATTCCTGCTATTTGAGTAGAATTTTGAGCCATAACAATGTTTTTTTTTTCAAAATTTAGGAAATGTATTTGCATATCTTTAAAACCTTATAAAATGGGATTGAGGAAAGTTATGGAGCTGAAACCAATTTTGTTGTACTTCAGTTAAGCAGAAGATCTATTTTGCAAGGTTTCACTTTTATAACACCCATATTTTTAAAGGTCATCAAAGGTCAGGGCCCTCTAGAGGGAGAAGGAGTGGAGGTAGTTACTTCAAAATACCTTCCCGGGACATACTTTAGCCTGTAGACCCATCCCTGAAAGTTTCATTTTCCTAACCTAAACCCTTTCCAAGATAGCAAGAAGTCAATTAACTAGAATTTTACCCTTGAAACTTGCAAAGAGAGGAGTAGCTTAGGTCAAAGAAAATAACCCTATGTCTTCTGTAGACCAGAACATAATTTGAATTTTACTGAAAAGAATCTTTATTTTGAATTGTGTGTTTTAATTTGTAATAAAATTTAAAAAAATTACACTAATAGCCAATGTTACTAAAAAGTACAAATGATTTTGAACTGACAGTTTAATACATATTAATATGAAGTCCTGACAGTCTCCACAAATTTATATTTATTAAAGTTGTAAACCAGAATACATTAAAAATTGGGGTAATAGTCCAACCCTTCTTTGCACTAGTTTAAGCTCCTTTTGAGGTTTTCCTGGTTATAATTTGTAGTTTTTGTTCATTTGGGTTTAATTTATTTATAGAGTGATTTATAGTTGTTTTAAGCTTAAGCAAAGTATTTGACTTAATTTTTGGTTATGCTTGTTTAATTTGGCTCTTCAATTTTTCTGAAAAATTCTCTTTGATGAGTTTTCTTTGATTAATTTATATTAGTTTTTAATTGACAAAGTCCTTTTCATAGACTAAGAAAGAGTATTTTAAATCTTTTGGTTTTCTTTTAATAATGCAAGTCTTGATGAAGTATTTATATGTTGGACAAAACTTAGAAACAAACTTAAATAATAGTTGTAGTATGATGTTTTGTATAGATTGGCACTGGGAAAATTTCAAATAAATTTGTTACTTGTCTGAATAAACTTAGGGGTTACATAAGATTTAAAAATTATAATCTACAACCTGTCACAACCTTGAACAGAGAAACATTTATTAACCATTTCCTTTCTCATGGCTTGAAAGTCTCAACTTATTTCTCTTAACCTTTATTGAAAATTAAGGGGTGTGTGTATATTACACACATCTCTTTCTTGATTTTGTTTAACTTCTGACTTAACATACCTTAACACTATTAGCCACTCCGACTATATCACAGATATGCCATATGGACATAGTTGGATGTTCACATTGTGTTTTGATTTAGTTAAACATTAAACATAAAAACCTACCATGAAAGTTTCAACTTAATACCTTATTCCATTCCTGATATATTGAATCACTTCCATTCTATCAACCTGGATTCACTTAAGAAAAAATTATTTAGTTCAACAGTAGCAATTGAAAACAGTAGTTGTTGGAGTTACAGTAATTTGCAGTTGGAGTTGCAGTCCCAAGTATTTGAAGTAGTGCTCATAAGTTGTTGCAGCTGCAATAGTCTTATTCACAGTCATGGTCACAGGTAGATGTTGTTGTATTTGTAAAGTGTTCACAATCACATTTAGTTGGAATTGCAATTGGCAGTTTTTGCAGTCTCAAGTAGTTATATAAGCAGTAATGGCCATAGCAAGCAGTCACGCAGCAAGTAGGTATGGTGTAATACATATACCCATGGTGCGTTTTAATTTAGTTCAATATGCATCTAACCTACCTTTGAAGCTTTACATTAATACCCTTTGCAATTCCAAATAAGTGCAAATATGCCTTTCTAACAACAACGTTTACTTAAACATTCTCATCAACATGCCCTGAAGGTTTCAACTTAATACATTTAGTCATTCTTGAGATTTCATAAATACAACCTTTTGAGAAACTTGAATGTACACTGGGGGTTTTGATTTTTTTCAACATATCCTGTAACAAGATCTGAAATTTCCAACCTAACTTCCCTAGAGTATCATTAAAGATTCCACACACATCTTTTTTTCAATCTGGATAACATAGCGCCTTTTGACTTAGTTTTATACCCCCTCAAGCCTCCTTAAAATGAGACTGATTACCCTATTTTGTTCCTGAAATGTTGAATATATGCCATTTTTCAAACCTTAATTTAAGTTCACCTTTTGTTCAGTTTAATAGTAATAGTAGCAATAGTATTCATACAGGCTTTGAGAGTTTCAACTTAATATCTTAATCCATCCCTAGGACATAATCATGTGCTCTTTGAGAACCTATATGCCCTTGATCCCTTTCAATAATGCTATGTGCCTTAGTTTTATATCAAATATATTTTCTAAAAGTTTCTACTTGTTACAACATTCCACTACTCAGACATTGCATCTGTTCCATTTAGAAGCATGTTTGTTTGCACATCTCAAGCATACAGCATGGGGTGACCTACATTTTTCTTGAGTATTGCCATACTTTTGACACTTGAAGCATTGTATCATTAGTCAGTTGTACCTCTCAATATTCCTTTGTCTTCCATAAAGCCAAATACTCTGGGGAAGAGTGTTCTCAAATGCAACACAAATACTCAGGCTATCTTCTAATCTTTTGGTCTCTCAATTGTATCTTTTCAACCTCTTTAGTTTCTTAATTTCAATATTAGTTTTGGCCCTGAGGTCTGTCAGCAGTTCTTCCTTTGTATAATCTAGGGCTATTTGCTTGATTACACCATAGCTGACCTGTCTTCTCTTCAGGTGCCAAATTTGTTCATTGTCAAACTTTTTTATTTTCATTAGAGCATCCAATACAGTTTGTAATTGAACATATACATATAGCCTATTCCTATCATAGTTTGAGTAAAAGTCTAAAGTCTGTGTTTGAAGAGTTTTCTTTAGTTCTAGTGTGATTGCTCTGTCTGATGGGAGATTTACCTGTGAGGTGAAAACCACTGTTAGATTAGCCACTGACTCACTGAATACAAAATCAGTAGTTGCCTCTATTCTATTATTCCTTGTAAAAATCTTTCCACTATAGGAGTTTTTACAGTTTTAGAGGTCTCTTGCTCAACAGGTGAGCCACTTCTCTCACCATTTCTTTTTAGCACAGCACTAATCCCTTCAGCCTTCATAGGATTTACAACATTTGTGATGTCCTCCTCTTCTTGTTGGGCTAGGGGAGGATAATCAACTGATAACCCCAACAATCTACTGAAGGTACTTATTGAAGGTACAAATTGTAAGTTCTGGGCTTAGGGTGCATGATATAAATGACCTTGATGATTTGTATATGGCAGAGGTGCAACTGGGAAGGGCCCTTGTGTTTCCTGATATGTTGACTGAGGATATTGTAAGTGAAAATTTTTAGGTGGGTGATGGGGCTGTCCAGAGTATACTGGAAATGACTGGGTGTGAGGTGGTGAGTATGCTATGTGTGGAGATGAGAATCCTATTTGTGCTGGTGTTGACCCTGCTTTGGTTATGTGGTTTGTCTGTTGTGGATGGCTAGTACCCACTGTGATACTTCCCCCAGGGGGAACCCCCATTAAAGGGTGGGAATTCATTAATGAATCCTAATCCAATTATTCTAAACACTCTTACCCAAATTAAAAATTTATAATACCAATAAATCTGAAAATAAACCTGGGCAAAAAATTATTTTTCGATTTTACCATGTTGGTCCGTTTTTGTCCCACAAAAGCTTTGAAAAACTAGAAACAAAATACCAGTTTCAAAATCTATCATAGTGAATACATAACAATCTGTATGTTTTGTTGCCAGTTTAAAACTGGTGTGCCATTTCTAAGTGTTGCTGATAGTATTATATGTTTTATAGTTGACATTAATTTATTTCAGAGATAATATTATGGATGTGCCTCAAACTCCAAACATGGCTGAGCCTATTACCATTCCTGAGACTGATGTTGTTAAAAAAGGTAAGTTATCCAATAAAAATTTTGGTAAAAAGCTGAAAAGAAAGCTGCTTTTCTTTAGCTTTGCTTTCTGTTAGTCCTCAGTAAAAATAACAAAAAAGAAAGAACATGCAACTGCATAAAAACTAGGTAATGAAAGAGTTATTTTGCAAGACAAAAGCCTAAATTATTAGTTATATTTTTTGTTTCAGTTTGGGGAGACAACAAGTCTTTAAGTTGAAAAATTGTCTCTTACTTTTTCCTTTTTTTGGGCATAAACAAAGAATTACAAAGCAAATCAAGAAAGCAATAAGAAAAAAGCATTCCCACTGAAGATTCTATTTGTATGGCAGCCACAATAATCATCTATTAATTATAAGGACTAGTTTTATTATAATTATCTATAATAATACAATTATATATTAATTATAGGGACTAGTTTCTGTCTCTTGCAACAAGTATTTTGAAAAAACTAAATTACCTTCATCCTTCTTCATAACATTACTTGATGTTTGTTTGTTTCCTGTGATTATCTTTTTGTGATTTGTAAATAAATCAAGAAAAAGAAAATGAGTTCATGATAAGGTACATGCTAGTGACTAAAGAGGATACACCAAGCAATCTTCTTTTTTTTCAGTTAACACTAACCACCCTTCTTGGTAGCTAACATGCAAGTTGTTGGTTTTTATTGTGTGACATTTATTATTGTCTTTTGCCATTTTTATCTTTATTATTTCCTTGGCAAAGAGCACATAATTCCATCAGGTTTTTTTTTTTTATTTGTCCAAATTCTGTCAAGTTTCCCAGTTTTCCCAAACTGTTTACTAAGAGCTGTTCAGATATTTCTATTTTTATATATTGCAGTCAATAGATTTTGAGTAGGAGGGGTACAAAAAAGTTGGTTTTTCTAGTTTTTTTTTGGTAGATTTTAGACAACTTCCCTTTTCCCTCGCTGCAAACATTTACTTATTTTTCAAACACACTTTGTTTTTTTTCATAAATATGGGGTATTTGTTCAGTTTAGCTAATCATGATTATCTAATAGATAGCCTACCAAAGATATTCCATGCTTTATTTTTCAGGAAACATTGTCTTTATGTTTATTGTAAATAATATTTTCATTGCATGGATTTATTGTAATTTTAGTCAATACTTGTTCTAAGATTTAAGCTCAAGCCCTATTGAATCCGATGATAGTTTAACCTCAAGTAGTCTGATTTGTATGTTTTTTATGTCTTAAAATTGCAAGATTGCCTCTAAGCTATATTTGCTGTCAATTGAGACCCTTGTAAAAAGAAAGATTTTTTTGTGGGGGGGGGGGGGTAGAAAAAATGATTCGTATAATTGGTAATAATCTTTTTAAATATTTTGTGTTGGTCATTTGCCAAAGATAGTTTGATTTCTGTCATTATTCTTTCTTGGGGCCATTGTGTTGAAAATGAGAAGCAGTTGGGCTTGTCTTGTAAGCTTTTCTGTTGAATGTGTTTGATGTCCATTTTATTCATACTTTCTTTCAGAAGTTGAAGAGGCTTTACCAAGTAACCATGAGGAGCTTTTTGACTTTCCAAACCAACTTCTGTCTGTTAAAAGGGAAAATGTTCCTGTGGGTACTTTTGGCTATTTTTCACAACCATGTAAACTTGAGCCTGACACGCAGGAACTGGGCTCCACATGTTTTGACAGTAAAGGTACATCTCAAGCATTTGTTTTTGTATAATCAACTATTTTGGGTAATATTATATTAGGGAAAACTAGAACAAGTTAGAACTTGCTAGGACTTCATCATCATAAGATTTGAAACTGCTGAAGGCAAAAAGAGATAAAAAAAAAAAAACTTGAAACCATGCAATAGATTATGGACAACAAATTCTGGAATTTGTAAATTTCTCTGTAAAAATTTGCTAATTTTGTTCAAAGAATTTGTTTCATTTCTAAAATAAAATTAGTGTCTTTGTACTTTAGTAGTAAATAGTAAGTGTTTTAGTGTAAATATTTTGTATTTGTAGATGATGGTATTTCTTTTTTCACTCCACTTGTTTTATTTCCATTGTTATAAATCCGACAGAAATTATATTGTTATTATTGTATAAAATTTTCAAAGAACATTACTAAACGTTTATAGTAAGACTCAGCTTGCATTATGAATTTTGGAAAACACATCAAAGTAATTTAAGTATTAAACACAAAACCATACACTCACTGTCAAATATTCCCCTAAAATAAACCTCTGTCTTTAAAAGGAAAGACATAAGCGCTACGTAAATCAGCACTGTATTTATTGTTTTTACAAATCTTTAAAGGGATTATGCTACTATATATAGAAGTTTCCACAAACAACTCTAGAAAAACCCAAGTTTAAACAAAAGTTTAAATGGCGAGATGTTTATTATAAATGTTCAGTTACAAAAGAATGCCCAGCATTTATAGGAGTAAGTCAGAGAGGAAGAGAATTTCTGTGTGGAAAAAGTGAAAACTATGTTTCTGTTATGTCCAAAACAGTACTAGTAGAAAAAAATGGTGCAAAAAATAAAACCACTTAAAGTAATGACATGCACATGAGCTTTGAGATTTTTCTCATCATAGAGATATAATCATCATATTATATGTCATTTTTCTTATTTTGCCTATTTTCTTTATACCTTTGGGGGCTATTATTTATTGAGAATGTTTTATCATACTTTGATTATTTTCTATCTCGTTATTTTTGTTGTAGAAGCTGAATATACTTCGCCAAGTGATGTTGACATGATTAGAGAAACTTCTAATTCTACTCTATCACCTGAGCATCAACAGCTACCTTTGAATGTTGCATCCAGGATATCCAATGTTACATCACTAGCTGTTACACAGAATCCTTCTGCAATTCTGTCAAATAGTTTGATTAAACACCAAAGAGTACACACGGGTGAAAAACCCTTTAAATGTGAAGTATGTGAAAAAACTTTTTCTGTGTCATCCAGTTTGAGTAGCCACCAAAGAGTACACACGGGTGAAAAACCCTTTAAATGTGAAGTATGTGAACAAACTTTTTCTTTGTCAAGTAGTTTGATTAGACACCAAAGAGTACACACGGGTGAAAAACTCTTTAAATGTGAAGTATGTGAAAAAACTTTTTCTAGCTCAACCAATTTGATTAATCACCAAAGAGTACACACGGGTGAAAAACCCTTTGAATGTGAAGTATGTGAAAAAACTTTTTCTCAGTCAAGTAGTTCGATTAGACACCAAAGAGTACACACGGGTGAAAAACTCTTTAAATGTGAAGTATGTGAAAAAACTTTTTCTAGCTCAACCAATTTGATTAATCACCAAAGAGTACACACGGGTGAAAAACCCTTTGAATGTGAAGTATGTGAAAAAACTTTTTCTCAGTCAAGTAGTTTGATTAATCACCAAAGAGTACACACAGGTGAAAAACCCTTTGAATGTGAAGTATGTGAAAAAACTTTTTCTCAGTCAAGTAGTTTGATTAAACACCAAAGAGTACACACGGGTGAAAAACCCTATAAATGTGAAGTATGTGAACAAACTTTTTCTTTGTCAAGTAGTTTGATTAGACACCAAAGAGTACACACGGGTGAAAAACTCTTTAAATGTGAAGTATTTGAAAAAACTTTTTCTAGCTCAACCAATTTGATTAATCACCAAAGAGTACACACGGGTGAAAAACCCTTTGAATGTGAAGTATGTGAAAAAACTTTTTCTCAGTCAAGTAGTTTGATTAAACACCAAAGAGTACACACGGGTGAAAAACCCTATAAATGTGATGTATGTGAAAAAACTTTTTCTGTGTCATCCAATTTGATTAATCACCAAAGAGTACACACGGGTGAAAAACCCTTTGAATGTGAAGTATGTGAAAAAACGTTTTCTCTGTCAACCAATTTGATTAGTCACCAAAGAGTACACACGGGTGAAAAACCCTTTGAATGTGAAGTATGTGAAAAAACGTTTTCTCTGTCAACCAATTTGACTAAACACCAAAGACTACACACGGCCGAAAAAACCTTTAAATGTGAAGTATGTGAAAAAACTTTTTCTGTGTCAAGCAGTTTGATTAAACACCAAAGACTGCACACGGCTGAAAAAACCTTTAAATGTGAAGTATGATAAAAAAAAAATTTCTGAGTCAAGCAATTTGATTTGGCACCAAAGAGTACATGCTAGGGAGAAATCATTCAAGTGTGATATATGCAAGAGAGAATATTCTTCTAGATCAAATCTTAATAATCATACAAAAACCCATTTTTAGAAAAGGCCCGCTAGCTCATAGTCTACAGTAACAACTTCTATGGTCTTGCTCAACCCTATTGTAAACCATTCTCTTGTTTTTTCTTGCTGCTTGTTTATATGTTATTTTCTTTTCAGTCCATTAATTGATTTGTGGTATATTTTTGTTTGTTTTTTCAGTGATTATAGTTTGCTTTTTGTTTTAAGTTGTTTTTTCCTTTGGCTGATTCTCTCCCCCCCCCCCCAAATCTGTCACTATATGTATCCGTGTTGGAGTAAACACCCCAGTAAAATCAATTGTATTCTTCTTAAAAATTTATCTCCCCTTCTTTGACAGTTTTTTTTGCATATCATCTGGATTGAAACATTGTGAACAAACCTATATGAAGTTTTTGTTCTGTCCTCAGAGAAATAAATCCTTAAAACTATGATTGTCACCAGGATTCCTACTCAGGGGATAAGGGAGGATGTCTGCTCATTAAGAGATTTTTCTAATGTGTTGAGGTCTTTTAAAGCGATTTTATACCCTCTGGAAAACCAATGCAGAAGTAAAGAAACGAGAATTATTGGTTTGTTCTAGTGTTGTAATTGGTAAAATTTGGTCACTGTAAAATTTGATATTTTACGGACCTCCGTAAAATTGGAAACTTTGGGAGTGCTCTATCCTAAACAAAGCATGTGTAATGTTTGTTTTAGTAAATTTTATTGCTTTATTGATAATTGAAATTATTTTGAGAGAGTGATAATTTAATTACAATTTTGTTTGATATTTAACCTGTATTTTCAGACCAAAAAATACAAATTTTTGTGGAATTTTAAACGTTTATAAATATAGATTAGTGAAAGTCATAAAAAATGGGTGGTCTATTTATCATTCGTGTCTAATAGTTTATAGGTTTTACAAATTTTTAAATAATCTGGTTTTTGTCATTAATGTTATGGGCAACAGTTTACAAAAGTAGACAAGATCAGTTATTTTAATTTTTAACTAAGTTCTTGAGGGATTAAATATTTTTCTTCAATGAAAATGTTTATTAGGTGGGTTTTATTTGTTATTTCAGCAACAATTTGACTTACTTAATTGACTTAAGGCCGTGATTAAGCGAACTTGAAAATATCAAGATTCAAAATTGAAGTTAGGGTAGCCTTCTGTCTCTCAATTCTCTAGAGACCTTCGATTGTCAAAAACCATTCAAATAGCACTTATTCATTGGTGGGAATAGCAAGTTAATTATACCAGCTTGTCAATCTGGTTTCTAGGGCGATCTGAAATGATTCTTTCTGGCAAAAAACTTGTAAAAATTTCTGGTAGCTGAAAATATTCTATGGGACTGTTCGAAAACAGGAAAATACATCGAAAAATGGTTGCAATCATCTTACAGTTAATTGTCTTCTGCTCATGATAGTACCGATTTTGTTCTAAAAGGAATATTCTTCATAAAGTAAACTTGTGAAAAAGAGCTATACATTTTCTAAGATTTCTAAGCAATTAGAGGAAATAGAGCAAAATCCTAGCAAACATTTTCTTGCATCTTCAAGAAGCTACAGCCTGATATTAAAAGCGGTATCTTCCACCAATGAATACTTGAGTACTTTTTAAATATAAATTTTCAATTTTAACATGGGATTTTTGAGTTCCATCAGTTCACTTGATGGAACTCATCAAGTTAAAGCTTTTGCTTTAAGAGAGATGTGAGTCTTCGCCCCCATTCCAACAGTCCTGTGCAAGCATGACTGCTTCTTGGAGATCATCACCGATCATAGAGAGATACCGGGCAAGAGTGTCCCTCCATCTGAACCGGAGTCTTTATGGGAGCGCTTCCAGCCATGTTCAAGGGGATCAACTCTGAAAAGTGTGCTGGCGGATGCTTCTGCTGGCATGCGAATTAAGTGGCCGAAGGCCTCGACCGAGTCTGTTGATTTTTGAATTAAAATAGAATAGCCGTGGGCATCAAGTCATGGCTAATTGTAGAAAAAGCCAAGACAGATAGTCCAATTGAGTGAGAAGAAAAACCTGACATTAATCCCCCCCCCCTCATTGCCGATGTTACCATCTCCCACTTATGCTACGCCTCTCATGTAACTAATGTTAATGACGAACTAAAGTCAAGCTGTTGAGGTTCTACCAGATGATTCACTGTTCATCACGCTTGGTTGGGCAAATATATTGGAAAAGTATCCAATATATTTGTTAGTGGCAGTCTTTCAGGTAATTCACGCTCGGCTCCTTCATTATAATGGAAAATAATGCAATTTGATTAATAATGCCATTTAATGCAATTAAATTAGTAACTAATATTACTTTATTACAAATAGAAATTCTTTTGAGAGAGTGACTATTTAATTACAATTTTTGTTTGATATTTAACCTGAGTTTTCAGACTAAAAAATACCAATTTTGTGGAATTTCAAAAGTTTATAAATATAGATTAGTAAAAGTCATAAAAAACGGGTGTTTTATTTATCATTCGTGCCTAATAGTTTATAGGTTTTACGAATTTTAAATAATCTGGTTTTTGTCATTAATGTTATGGGGAAAAGTTTATAAAAGTAGACAAAATCATTTATTTTGTATACTAATTACTAAGTTTTTGAAGGATTAATTTTGTTTTCTTAAATGAAAATGTTTATTAAGTGGGTTTTAGTTGTTATCTCAGCAACAATTTGACTTACTTACTTGACTTAAAGCTTCTGCTTTAAGAGATATGCGAGTTTTCACCTTCATTCCAAATAGTCCTGTACAAGCATGAACGCTTTTTGGAGATCATCACCGATCATAAAGAGGTACCGAGTAAGAGTCACTCTTCATCTGAACCAGAGTCGTTCAGGGGGATCAACTTTGAAAAGTGTGCTGGCGGATGCTTCTGCTGGCATGCGAATTTAAGTGGCCAAACCACCGTAGGGTTCAACTTACTGCACATATAATATGACTCACTATAGGCTTCAGGGCCTGATCTCTAAAATTATCCCTTGTGTGATAAATTGGAGATGTATTGTATTTATGTTTTTTGATTGTGCAGAATATTTTTCTTATTCTTGAAACAATCTGTACAGTGTGATTTTTTATTGTAGCCATTTTCCTATTGATGTAAATAGAAAAAAACACTGGCTGAATAAGAAAAAAAACTAATTTTCCCTGTTCTACCCTATGATTCTAAAAACAACCTTTAAACAAAAAATACTTGTGTCATTTAGAAAAGTGCTTCACTTTACTTTACCCTTAGCCCTCTCTAATATGTTTTCAGAATTTTGTTGAAGCCTAATTCATTCTCAACAGCCCCAAATGTACACAAATCCCGAATGAAGCAACAAGAAAGATTGTTTATAAAAAGTAGGGTTATGGGGTTAAACGAAATTTCTGAGTAAAAAAAACCTTTGTATGGTGTATAGGATCTTCAAACTATCCAAGTGTTTGCTTTGCGTAGTTTGTCCACTCATTTCAGCTTTCCAGCGTTCCTCCCCCCTTAAACGCGCTAATGCGTAAATGGCATTTACTGTATAAAATGAAAATTCGTCCCACAGAGCATTTCCTTCTCTTTTTTCTTTAGTGTTCTTTGCCTATAGCTTAAAAACGGGACGGAAAAAATAAATAAAAAGCTGTCCAAACGCTCGTCCATATCGGAAATTTTTCTTCTAGTTTTTCCACAAAATGTACTATCTAAATTATTAGTGTTTTCAGATACTGGGAAATTTTCTCTGAAAATACTAACAGAATGCCGCGAATATAAATAGCAGGTATTGATGACTCTATGAAGAATTTAGTCAAAAGTCGATCAGACAATTTAAATCTTTATATAATTTATTTGGTCAAAAACTCTAGAATCTCCGGCTGCTGAAGTATATGTGACACAATATTTAGGGAAATTATGACTTATTACAGTTAAATTTTCGTGAGCAGGATCTAGCTAAAAGGAGGAGGTGTGTCTGATTTAAGTTTATGCTATAGTGTGACCAACATTTCATGTAAATATGGGTTTAAAGTAGAAATGTGATAAATTAGAATGGGAATATTATGAGTCCACGAGTTGTTGCAATATCTTGAAACAATGGGTAGAAAATCCCTTCAATAAAACAGCTATATCCACTAACTTGAGGGGTGTGAGCAATGAGAGCGAAAAAAAATTGGCTTAGGAAGGTTGGGTCTAAGGAAACGAAGGAAGTATTCCCGGAGTTCAATCAACCCTGACTAAACATTTTCTACGACTGAAAAGGTTCGAGACGAGAATGGTTACAGAAGCCATAACAGGAATAGGAAATTTTGGGAAACGTCTTTCCTGAATAGGGAGGGGTGAATCTCCATTATGCCAAAAATGTGAGATGGTTACTGCAGGAACAAGACGGCATCTGATAGAAAGATTTCGAGCAAGAATCAGACAACGGCTTGAATTATTGTGTACTTCTATTGTTATTCTATAGGATATAGAAAGGGAAAGGGAAGTTCAATTTATATAACGATGGAAAATAAACTTAAATACATTAAAAAAAAGTGAAATTAGATTTTGATTTCGTTAATGACTGTATTGGATTTAAGGTAGTATAGGTTTTGTTACTTTTTTGGTTTTAGTATGATAATTATGTGTACATGACTTCAAATAAGTGCATTGCCAAAGGTCTAAAGAGGAAACATGAAAATTTGAAACGAATTAATCCCTGTGTTAATTTCAAGGAAATCATCTTGTCTTACTATAACTACAGTGGTTTTGACCTTGATTTGTTTCTTTCCCTTTTTCTGTCTAGTGTTAACAGAAAAAAAAACAGCTGATATGTGTGGAAGAAAATAACTGATCAAAGGAAAAGCAAAGGTCCAAAAAGTGGCAAACAAGTTGTAGTTCAGTTGTTCCTCTAAATCGACAATGAGGGGTCCGTAAGACCTGGCTTTAAGGATAGAGGTAGCCCCAGGGTTGCATCTTCATACAGCAATCCTACACCATAGAAACAGAGGCATTATCAGACTCTGTCAAAAATCCCATTTACTTTCCGATTGCTAATTCACTGCAATATTTACCAGCCTTCAAATCAATTTTTGAATTGACATCAATTTTTTGGTGACTAATAAGCAGGTTTTAAAATGATTTTCTAAAAAATGGTTGTCATTTATGACTAATGAAATGAAGAATAAAATTGATATGATGAAACGTAAACATAATAGAACGTTTCTGGAAAAAGGGTGAAAGAAAAATGAACGATAAAGGATATCAATACTTTTATACATTGACAATTTTTCTTCCCAATTTCTTAGAAAAAAAATTGCTTTTGTGTAGAAAATTATTACTTTGAGAAAAAGTGCTAAATTGCTACGTTTTCTGAAAAATGGCACTTTAAAAAAAGTGCTAAAAGTAGCACGATATCTTTTATAAGCAGTCATGTGCTAAGGTGAAACTAATTTGTAGGAGAGCTAAACAGAGTACATGGCTGAATTTCAGCTCAAGTATCAGTTTTAGAACCCCAATTTCAAAGGTCCATAATTTCATTAGCCAACTAAATAGTGGAAAGCAGCCTAATGATGACCGTAGATATGATATCATTCAGGATGGATATCCAATTGTATCAGATAAAAAGAAGGCAGATCTGTTTACCAATGTT